>NC_056744.1:175919159-176161659 GCF_019279795.1 Protopterus annectens
TTTAAAGGAATTAGTGTGGGGATAAGTGGCAGTAAGCACTATTAAGCAACATTAAGTTGGTTTGTGTGGGTGGAGGTCGGCAGAGCTTACCGTCATGCAAACTTACGCAAATCCGCTTACAACTGCTCAAAAGTGCCTTAATCACACTGTATCCAATGGCCCTTTTTCTGCCTAGCAGCAAAATAAGCAGCCTCTGCTAAGATCAAACCCAGGACCCTGCACACCATAACCAAAGTAATTTACCACTAAGCTGTCTCAGATATACATATCTTTGATGTATTCACAAACATATCATCCAGCCCAGTCATTCAACAGTACAGAGAATGTATTCCAACATGTAGATGTAAAGTGTGTGAGTAAATATATTAATGTCTAAATGGTTACAACATATTGATATATGTGTGTGTGTGTGTATATATATATATATATATATATATATATATATATATATATATATATATATATATTTATATATATATATATATATATATATATATATATATATATATATATATATATATATATATAGACACATATAAATATTTATGAACATATAAACATGCAAATGCCTACATCTATGGATATATATGTCCACGTCTACATGTGTAAATATGTACGGCAGGTTATATAAGTATGCCAATAGGTATACATATATATATATATATATATATATATATATATATATATATATATATATATATATATATATATATATATACATACATAGGTATATACGGATAAACATCTGTAGATAATGGGGGAGATAACAAAACATATATGTCCTCATGCAACGTTAATGGGGTTGAGAGGCCCACCACAATATACGTCTGCTATGTATAGGTATACCCCTCCAGCCAAGCACGAACCCCTGTAATACAGTACCAAGTGTTACAGATCCAATAACCGTGACCAGACACGACATGGCCATCCCTAGGATAGATATACACAGACACATATATGCAGATATACATATATATATATATATATATATATATATATATATATATATGGTTCCCTATCAGAAGCCTGAAACACTATAAGCCTGAAAATCAAAATCCTGAAAACTATAGACTGAAAGACCAAAATCCTGAAAGACCAAAATCCTGAAACCACAAAATGGACATACTGACGTCATTGTGGCTTTGCTATTGTTAGCCCTGTGGTGTTGGGTCATGCGTTGGGTTCAGGTAAGTGTGCGGTTGGTTTTATGTTAGGGTTAGGGGCGGTTTAAGTGAGTTAGGGTTAGGGCGCAGGTTAGGCATGTATGCAATAGTGACAAATATTGGGGTTATTGGCTGTTTAAGTGAGTTAGGGTTAGGGCGCGGGTCAGGTGAGTGTGCGATAGTGACGGACCTTAGGGTTAGGGTTAGGGTCAGGGTCAGTTGGTAGATATTAGTGTCTTTATAGTGACATATTAGCATTATTTGTGTTTTCAGGATTTTGAGTTTCAGGATTTTGGTCTTTCAGGATTTTGGTCTTTCAGTCTATAGTTTTCAGGATTTTGATTTTCAGGCTTATAGTGTTTCAGGCTTCTGATAGGGAACCATAGATATATATATATATATATATATATATATATATATATATATATATATATATATATATATATATATAGATCTATATGTAACTACACATACACACACAGAGATGTGTACAGTAATATACATATGTAGTACGTGCACACAATATGGAGCAGCCAGTATTCCTACAGCCACCACCTTACCAACTGGAAATTGTATGAGCCACCCATATGAATGACATTCATAGCCTGCAACATATACCCACAGAGATATCAAAGGGTATAACACCACACACAGGTGTGCAACAATGAATGTGAAAGCTTTATTTGTGTACTATAAAAGTTGTATATGCCATGTCATATAGCTGTTTAGACACTGACATCCATATGAGCAGTGTAATGCAACTGTGAAACAGTCATACTAAGACAGTAGTCTGGAAAGGTTGATATATGTTGCTGTCCAGGCCGTGGCCTCCAAGTAGTGCATTAGTAATGACAGACTGGGCCACAGCATACCAGACAATCACCAGTATGTAATGCAGATGTATAGGTTAACAGCCTCTATCTACACTTTGTACACAATCCCTAGGGGGGGACAGACCCCAGTTGACACAATGGGATGTATCTGTTACATAACAAGGCATGCCTGGCACCATCACAATCACACTGACAAACAGATCATCCCGTATGGCATGATGCGGTAGGCCTGTGTGACAGCCTAGGTTAGTCATGGTGCACCCCCCTACACTCACTAACACTGGACCATATACCACTGTACAATACACTGGCTTCTGGAGTGCATTACGGCACATGTATTGTGTAGGAGAAACACACACATATATGGCCCCAACTCCCTGGTATGTGTGAGGGACACAACAGCAGTAGAGTGATTGCAGGAATGACAGCATGACATACACACACCCCACTACATAACAATCCCTGACAGCATGTCATCTGTGCAAAGCCTAGTATGTAGGTGGAGGACAGAGGCTGGAACACAGGCACATATGTGTAAAACTGTTGTCAAACAGTAAGCGAGATTTGTATATGTGTACATATCTATATGGATATATGTATACTTATTTATACATATATGTTTACCATATGTCCTGCACATGAAGGGGAGCCCTACCTCAGCCCTTATAGTCCCAACCCCCCAGTATATTTGTAGACTATTGCTACAGTCATAGGGATTGTCTTTACAGAAACGGTGTGTGTGGGAGGCCACATCTGCTGTTAACATGTGTGCCATTGGCTACTTACAGACATCCTACTGTCATTATAGTACAGTACCACTCCTAGCACAGTAACACCCCTGTGGATTACAGCTGAGATATGGCCAATATATATGGACAGTCTGACACAGTCAGGTCAGTCCAGGGGTATACACAGAACCCGTTCATGCAAGACATGTGGACTAGGCCTGTCAATGTGGATGTTTCCAGCCATATAGATGGGTATAACACGTACATACTGGTATACATTTGCCTCCTTAAGTTATGCATTCATACACCCCTGTCTGTCCGGACACATAATAACCACTGGTACAGCGGTACCATGGCCACATACTATCCACTAGTTACTGACATACATCTGAACAGCATCTCACTGCTTTGAGTGACATACATAACTGTCATGGTGGCCAGGCAGCAGTACATCTGGCAAGTATCTGGACATGACATCTCACTGGATAAGTACAGTAAGCTGTTAGGCATGTAACAAAGCACAGTGCAAGCTACAGGCAGACTGACTCAACACTCGGCTACATCTCCTATGTGGGAATACACATGCATCTGCATATATAGCAGGCTCTACAGGCATGTTGCATCACAGAGCAACAGACAACTGTGTGAGAGTGCATAACCACAACCAATGTGAACACAGCCACAGCCACATATGGTAAGCTAGCGTACTATCACAGTATATGGACTATCTGATGTATACCATCCTCACATAAGCCACTCAGACAACAACCCTACATATACTGGGCTGCTACACAGTGTGGTCCGATGACTGTCTGTGGTGTGGGACATGTGTGTGTTCGCCCCTACAAACATGTAAGCTGCTAGGGTGACATACAGTGGAGCAGCATGTAACATCAGATAGAACAGGACCAAGAACAATGATATCTACCACAGTCTCTACACAGGCCAAGGTACATATGCACTATGCACACACTGTTGACAACTACCAGACTTGCACATACCTCAGTACTGTACACACAACCACAGAATTCCCAGCTAATGTCCTCAAATATAACCCCTACTATACATAACATGTGTAGCAGTCTGATATCTCACTGGCTTCAGATATGCTGTCACTGAATATGGTGTATAGAACATATGCACCCCCTACTGCTTGACATATGTACAAAGGTTGACAGGATTGTGGCTGGAGGCACAAACACATTCCCAATATTGACATGTCACTGTGATGACCTCATACATTTCCTGTCGTAACAGGGTTTGCTGCAACATATGCCCTCTGAGGGATATGATGTCAGTAACTCTCCTGGCTGTTACCACCTACTGACTGCAATTCTCACACTACCTTCTGCATTTGAGAGATAGGTACTCTGTGGGTAACACAAGGAACACAAGGCACCACACACTGCCCAGTCTGCAGATGACTCTACAGATGGGGATTCCTCATAAACATAACACTGCCATGACAAGTATTAAAACATGTAGGACAGCCATATCCACACACACCCTGTTAAACTAATAGTACCCCAACTGCAGTATAATAGCACTTACAGTCTGTAGTCAGGACAGGCACATTCCCCTCCTGTGTGTTGGCCTGTTTCCACAGTGTATGTTGTCAGAGTTAAGTCCCTAATCCATCTGTGATGCTGTTTGCCAAACAACAGATCTAGTTCCTGCTCACAGTAAATGAAAAGGCCCAACACCAACAAGATCTTCCTAGATATTGGAGTGTGTTTCCATGCAATTGGCTATGAGAATGTTACCACAGCTGTTCTACATGCAATCAGCTAGAGAAGGGCTGTAATCTGTGCAGAGGCCACCAGCTGATCATGAGCATCACTGACAATACACATGCCACTGCCTAAGCAAAGCAGGTGTAAGTCTCCACATCCACCAGAGAGGGAGTGAGAGAGGCAGACAGAGGCAAATATAGGTCAGGGTGGGTTGGGAGAGTAAAATGTGAGCATGTTTGTGTCACACACCTACCAGTGCCAGGTTTCAAACCTGTGACCGACTATGCACAGATATTACATCTGTTATCCCTGCACAGTGGAACTTGTGATTTATGCTAGGGCCACCACATAAGAATTTTACAAACACACTCAACATTGGGTTCAGTTGTTACACACTCACAACCACCTCCACACAGGACATGAATGACATACATAAGCACATTAAGACACACACACACACATGTCACATCTGGGATTAGAACCCATACCTAACTAGTGATTACACTACAACACTATGCTGTTATAAAATGTGCCATTGAGATTACTGAAGTACTCTTTCTCCAAAGATTTACTTCACAGTGAGTGACATCAGCAGGACTGCCAAAGTAGGCCAAATAAATTGTAATGAGCGTGACTAGCGAAACATGCAATGCTCTCTACACAGGCATAGGAACAGACACAAAAGCATCCACAACTCCCACGTGTGAGAATACAACTCCTACCAGAGCTCTATACCACACTACAGCATTACGCTTTTATAGCAAACACCACAGAGACTGCTGGAAGACTCTTTCTCCAATGGTGTACTTCACAGTGATTGACATCAGCAGGATTGCCAGAGTAGGGCATTTTAATTGTATTGAGTGTGACTAACCTAAATTGCTCTAATTAGTCTGTATGCATTAACAACTGTTCTGGCCAGAACAGAAATAACCTGGCTTTGTAGGTTATGAACCCAGGACCCTGTACACTATAGTCAGAGTAACTAACCACTAAGCCATCACAACAGTACATGGGACTGCAGTTCCACCAAAGTAATCCCACCATAGGCTAATCAAACTGAACATGTGAAAGGAATGTATATACAGTTGTCCGTAAAAGACCTCTGCAAGGCCAACTTCATGCTACTCAAGGCAGAAGTGACAATGTTTGTGACACCCATGGTGACAGGAGCTGACAGTTCAACTGATGAATCCTGGAGTAAGGCACTGTATGAGCACAACCACTTGTGCATGATTCCTGACATCCCACATAGAACCACGACGCTCACCTCCCAAATAATCAAGCCAGTCTGGTGGTCTCCTGCCATTAACAGAGTATACAATAGATGGTAGACACTGTTGAAGAAAAAAGGGTAATCCAAGGATGCAAAGGACTACCTTACCAGCCCCAGTAAGACATTGAGATACCTCATGGAATCCTCCAAAACAGGTTATGTAACTAAAATCGACACAGATTCCACAGACAACCACACTGCATTCTATAGTTATGTCTGAATTCTAACTGGCAATGCTCAGAAGTGCTCTGAGCTGCATCAGAATAGCATCACATAGACTGCTCCCATGGAATGCGCCAATATCCTGGCAAATTGATTTAGTGCCACATTCACCCCCTCTCACCCCCAAAAGTGCCCATGTCAGTAGGAAAAGGGTTGTATTGGCCAGTAATCACATCCACACAGGCAGAAAATGCACTACCCACAGCTAAGAATACAGCATCCATGGGACCAGATGACATCCTGGACTGTGTACTACATGAACTACAAAATGAAATGGCAACTCACCTAACTGTCATGTGTAATAATAGCCTCGCATCAGGCCTGGTGCCCAGTGAGTGGTATACAGCTGCAGTTATCCCACTCCACAAGGAGGAATCCACCTGTGATCCCTGGAACTATCGTCACATCAGTCTGACGGGCCTGATCTGCATGGCCATGGAATGCATTATCAGGGATGTTTTGAACGCAGACACTAGCAACCAACAAACACTGGAACCCACACAGATTGGGCTCATGGAGGGCCAGTCTTGTCTCCTGAAACTGAATGACTGCTTTGACTCCATCTGCATAGCTGTTGAAGAGGGTAAGGCAGTCCACAAAGCCTATGTGGACCTCTCCAAGCCCTTCAACACTATCCCCCAGTCAGGAAACATAGATTAACATACTAATCCGGCCATATATCCTTATGCCACTCTATGGTTTGCCAAATGGCTTACTGACAGAACCCAAACTGTATGTGTAACTGACTCCAAATCCATCCCCAGACACGTCACAAATGGAGTACCTCAGGGTTCAGTCCTGGGACCACTGTTGTTTGGCATCTACATCTCTGAAGTACAGGCCAAAGGTACAAGACTCTGGCTAACAAAGGTAACAGATGACTGCAAAATGTGAGTCATTATGAGCCTGACTGTACTGCATGATATGTTACTGATAACAGCCTGACATAATACAGGTGGGATTGAGTACTGTTAACATTTTGTGCCTTGCCGTGTAAAGTCCTGGTTATGGGATCTGCAACAGTTGGTAGTGTATTGCAGGGCAGACATGTTTGGCAATGGTGCGGGAATACCTATTCGCACATGACGTATGTTATCTGTGCTTGTCAACCCCATTAATGGTGCATGTGGACATATATGTTTCTGCTATGTTCTCACTTTATCTACAGATTTATCGTCTGTAGTATATACCTATATAGATTTAAATATCTGCTTACATATATGTGTGTGTGTGTGTCTATATATATATATATATATATATATATATATATATATATATATATATATATACACATCAATATGTTGTATCTGTTTAGACATTAATATATTTTCACACACATACATCTACATGTTGGAATACATTCTCTGTATTGTTGAATGACTGGGCTGGATGATATGTTTGTGAATACAGCAGGGTTATGTATATCTCTTATGGCTTTGCTGTAATTCACTTCATCTATGGTGTGCATGGTCCTGGGTTTAAGCCTAACAGAGGTTGTTGATTTTGTTGCTAGGCAGAACAAGGGCCAATGGATACAGACTGATTAAGGCACTTTAAAGCAGTTGTACGCAGGTTTGTGTGGGTTTGCGCTGAGGTAAGCAGTGCTAAAGCCAGGTTACAGTTTCTTATATTCAGTTAGCTGCTGAATTGGTTAACCTGTGTAGGCATTGCTTAGCTCCATGCAAACCCACGCAAACTTGCTTACAACTGCTTTAAAGTGCCTTAATCACTGTGTATCCAATAAGCCATGTTCTGCCCAGCAACAAAATATGCAGCTCTTGCAAGGCTCAAACCGAGGATCCTGCATGCCATAGACAAATTGATGTACCACTAAGCCATGACAGATACAATGAGACTTGATGTTTTCAGAAATATATCATCCAGTCCAGTCATGCAACAGTACAGGGAATGTATACCAACATCTAGATGTATGTGTGTGCACCTATATTAATATCTAAACGGATATAGCATATCTAGATAAGTATAAATAACTATATATATATATATATATATATATATATAAATTTCTAAAACTATATGCATATATATCAATATCTATGCATATATATACATGCATATGCCTAAATCGACACATATATGTGTCTGCACCTACATGTCTACTTATCCACAAGCACGTTGCATATGTGTACGCAGATATATATCTATGTAGGTGTATAAGGATATAGTTATATATACATTTGCAGATATATAAAGCTATATAGGTATATATGGTCATACATCTGTAGATAGCAATGGCAGATTAACAAATACACATATGTCCACATGCACCGTTAATGGGGTTGAGAGGCCCCCACACTATACGTCTTGTACGAATAGGCATCCCCCCCACACAAACAAGTGGCTGGCCTTGATGTCGCATGTATGGGTATAGCTTTGCACCCCAGACTCTCAGCTAATTTACATCTGTTATCCCTGTATGGTTGACATTGTGATATATAGTAGGGCCACCATAAAAGAAATAGGTAAAACCCCCTCCATATTGCCCACAGGTGTCACACACTCCACCCCACCTCTACACAGGATCCAAGTTACTAACACACACATGCCATATCTGGGAGTTGAAACCCTACCTAACTAGTTTATTACACTACAGCACTATGCAATTATATTGCACACGACGGACGTTACTGAATTACTTCTTCCCCAAAGGTGTATTTCACATTGAATGACATCAGCAGGATTACCAAAATAAGGCCATTTCAACTGTACTGCGAGTGACTAGCCTAAAATGCATTGTTCCCTACTCAGACAGTGAGACACACACAAAACATCCACAACCGACATGTGTGGGTATTGAACCCCTGATAAAGGCCTATATTATACTTCAGCATGGAGTAGTTATATGTCACACCACAGGGATTACTACAGCCCTTTTTCCATAAAGTTGTATTTCATAATGGATGACATCATTAGGATTGCCAAAGTAGGGCATTTGAAAGGTACTGCGCGTGAGTAGCCTATGATGCATTCCTCCATACAAAGACATTGGAACACACACAAAACATCCAGAACTCCATGGGTGGAGATGGAACCCTATGGCAGTTCTAAATCACACTACAGCAGTACACAGTTACAGGATGTACTACAGAGATTACTGAGCTACAACTGTCCCAGAGGTGTACTTCCTGGTGGGTGACATCAGCAGCCTTGCCAAGGTTGAGTATATGAATTCTAAGGAGTGTGAGTACCCTAAAAAGCACTGTTCTCTACTCAGTCAAAGACAGAGGGAAACACACAGGCACACACAGTTGCCAAGTCTGGGATGAGAACACCTACCTAAATTGGTTAACACACTATAGTAGTACACAGTTACAGGACATGTTACAGAGAGTACTGGGTTAGAAATTTCCCAGAGGTGTATTTCTAGGTGAATGACATCAGCAGCCTTGCCAAAGTTGAGTAAATGTATTATACAGGGTGTGAATGGGCTAAAAAGCATTGCTCTCTACTCAGTCAGACACACACACACACACACACACACACACACACACACACACACACACACACACACACACACACACACACACACACACACACACACACACACACACACAGATTCACACAACAACACAAACAGTTGCCAGGTCTGGGGTTAGAATACCTACCTCACGACTTTATCACACTACAGTAGTAGTACGCAGTTACTAGGCACGCTACTTAGATTACTGGACTATGATTTCCACAGAGGTGTATTTCTAGGTGAGTGACATCAGCAGCCTTGCCAAAGTTGAGTATATGCATTTTACGGGGTGTGAATGGCCTAAAAAGCATTGCTCTCTATTCAGTCAGGCACACACACACATCCACACAGTTGCCAGGTCTGGGGTTGGAACACCTACCAAACTACTTCATCATACTACAGCAGTACACAGTTACAGGATGCACTGGGTTATGGCCTCTGGGCTATGATTTCCCCAGAGGTGTATTTCTAGGTGAGTGACATCAGCAGCCTTGACAAAGTTGTGTATATGAACTGTACAGAGTGTGAGTAGCCTAAACAGCATTTCTCTCTACACAGTCAGAGACCGAGAGACACACACACAAACACATTCACACAGTTGCCATGTCTGGGGTTAGGACTACTACCTAACTAGTTTATCAGTACAGCAGTACACAGGTATGGGACACACCATGGGGATTACTGAGCTACAGCTCTCCCAAAGGTGTATTGCACATTGGATGACCTCAGCAGGCTTGACATGATACTGCTATGGGGAGGGCGGTGTGTGCATGTGCTGTAACACATTCATGTAGGGGTTGACATGCCACATGCCGGCAGACACGGGGTTGTATGCCACAGGTACGTGTATACAGCTACTAGGTGACTACTTCCTTGTACATTCCTGTTGCACAGCTGGCATGTACAACACGCCATCATGCTGACAGACACTGGTGGCGAGTATCTGCATTGAGTGACACCTGCACATCATGTGTTTGGGGCCTTTAGGCTGTGTGCTGGGTGGGAGAGGCCCAGATAGCTCCTTGTCATTGTCACCCTCTTCAACGCATCTATGTCTGTCTACCTTTGGCTTATTATGGTGTGTTGTCCTTACATATATGTCTGTATTCCTATCCACTATGTGTGCAAGGCAGGAGTGGTGCATATTGACATGTGTCTGCACTAAGAACTGAAACTGCCAGATATGTCTGGGCCACTGGTGTTTGCTGACATGGTCTTCATGTGTTTAAGTTTGTGAACATGCCCAGTATGGCCTTTCAGTATGTTGACTGACATTGCCTTCATTCCTCTAAGTGTGTGAGCATGCCCAGTATGTCCATCTATATTGCATGTGTGGATCAAGTCCAGGTAGTTTGTACTGCAGTGCTGACCTTTGTGTTGTACACTGACAGGTAGCATGCTATATCTGCAGGGTATACATCGGTCATTTGGCATTGACTGTTGCTACCTTTCTGCATAGCGGGGGGGGGGCACCTGACTGTTTCTACATTTCTACACAGAGTGGGGGGCACACCTGACTGTTACTATAAGTGTACGTAGAATGGTGGGGCACACATTACACTTTTACACATTTGCTAGGACTGTACTGGCATGTCGGGTACACCATTTCAGTCTGTTGTCTTACCTATTGTGCTGGCTATATGCATACCAGTGTACTACAGATCTTAGCTTTCACTACCTACATATTAGTTTCTGACTTCCTAGCCTTCACAACTTACATACAACTGGCTGGCCTGCTGTAGTCTGCCTGTTAGGCTTGGGTTAGGGGTTACCCATGGGGCTCATTCAGAGGGCATAGTACAGCATTTCTTTTGTGTTTGTCTACACCTATCCTGCTGGCTGTGACTGTTGTTGGTTATGTGCCCCCCCAACTGGCATGTGTGAGTCACTTACCTTGTGAGTGTCCGAGTATTGAGGGTGGTGCTGCAGGGCTGCCTATGTCGAATGCACATAGTACACTCCCTATACATGGTTGAGCACATGTAGTGTCATGCTTGACATCTCTTTTACTGTATGTGCGAGTCAGAGAGAGGTGTTATTCTCTAGGTCCCTACTGTGTCAGTGCATGTGCTATGCGTTGCCTCTTTGCCATGGCCAGGGCATACTGGGCATGCCTCCTTCTGCTGACTGGGGTAGGCTCAGGTTGTTCCTCCTCCAAGTCACTCTGTATCTGTGCAGGCCTTGGCACTGGTGGAGAGCTGTGTGGCCCTGCCTCATGCTGTTCCTGCTGCAGCTGTTTCAGCAGTATCATATTGTGTAGCATGGCATATACAAGGATAATTTGGGTACATGTAGTTGGTGAGTACTGCAAGGCTCCACCGGATGTGTCCAGGCACCGGAACCATGACTTGAGCATCCCAAACACATGCTCTATTATGATTCGTGTTTGTGCGTGTGCGTCATTATGGAGTTGTTGTTCAGGTGTGTGAGTGCATTTCTGATGGGTGTCATCAGCCATGGCTCCAGTGCGTATCCAGCATTCCCCACTAGGTGACCGTGTGAGATGTCCTTATTGGCAAATGTCTGCTACAGCTGCGTCAGATGCCAGATGTGGGAATCGTGGTACCTTCCAGGGCAGCCAGCACACATATTCATTATTATGCCCTGGGCATCGCACACGACCTGGTAGTTGATGGAGGGGAAGCCCTTGCGGTTGATGTAGACCCTACACCGCTCACCTGGTGGTGCTTTAATGCATATGTGCATGTAGTCTATTGCACCCACTACCGCAGTGTATTCTGCTATTTGGTGGAAGAGACGCATATTGCTGGCCAACGCCTCACGGGTGATGGGGAAGTATACATGCTCACTGACATGTGCTGTCATGGCATCCAGGAACTGGTGGAGTACCCTGGATGCTGATGCCTGTGAAATCCCCATCATATCCCCAGTTGGCCATTGGAAGGTATCTGGAGCTAGTATTCTTAGGCCTACACATACCTTGGTATCCACTGGGATGGGTTCTTCTTTGTTAGTTCTGTGTATGAGGCATGGCCAGCACAGCTCAACAATTTGCTGTAGGAGGTCTCTGCCCACCCTATAGTGCTCCACTATCTCCAGCTCATGTAGCCCTTGGTAGGTTACCCTGGGTCTGTACACTCTTCTCTGTCTCCTTACTGTGGGTTGCACAGCAGCATTCACATCCTCACCACCCTCAGCCTCTTGCACATGCTGGTTTATAATAGCAAAAGCAGCCCCTAACATTTATTCTCTTGCTTTCGTTTTGTAAATTTTCCCTGGCTGTATACACCAGTGGTGAAGAGTTTTTGGGAAAAACAAGGGAGAGTGGTGTTTGCATCATTTATAGTGGTGTGCTGAGCTGGTCTGCTGCCTGTGTAATTGGCTGATTCTGATACATTTCACCTGTCAGCTAAGCTAGTACTCCTTGATTACCTTCCTACTGCTGTTTTCCCTTCCCATTGCCTCCCTGTTTAAGCCCATGTGCGTGCCGTGCAAACGGAGTGCTCATATATGCAAAGGGCTGCTTTTTCCTGGTTTAACTTCCTTTTTCTTCCTGTAAAACCTAGTGCTTAGCTGTGCTAACCTAGGAGAAATCTCGAGCCACAGGTCTCCAATTTGCTTATAGTATGCGTGACATCCCCCCATCATGTCACCTATATCCTAGTCTTGCACCCAGCTATTTATACTCTTACACTCTTGAGACCCGCCTCACACCCTAGGAAAATCTGGAATTCACTAACCTTTCCCTCATTTGCATAGGATTGCCTACTAATGCATAGTTACATGTCCCATACTGAGCCTCCCCCATTAGCAACTACTACTCACTGGCCAAGTTGTCGTTTGCCTGCCATTTCCTTGCATGGCAGAATACTGATTTTTGTTATAATGCTTATTTTCAATTTATTTTATTATTTTCCCCCCAATCCCATTTGCGCGCCGCTGCCCTATGCTTAAACAGCCGAGATCGGCAAAAAAAAAATTAATCTTGATTTTTTTTTCATTTTTTAAACAGTTTGCTATGCCAATGCCCTTATACTTGGCCATTGGCATGCTTACTCACTGATATGCAGCCTTTATTTGCAGCTGTCATAGCTCCGTTTTGTAGTTTGCAGAAATGTACTCAGTTACTAACAGAGTACATTTCTGCAGATAGCACTAGTCTTGCATGGACTATTGTAAGCTTCCTGGATTGCAAAATCACCTCATTTGCATGGATTTCTCCTTCAAATTAGGTGATTTGCATACCAGGGCTTAGTCTGTGCAGGATTAGTACTGAAGCTCTCGTGCACGCCCCTGTAGGCTGTTCCTGGATCACACGGCAGACATATTGCCTGTGTGGACTCCTGCACTCATCTTGCACTCTGTGCAAGCTTTTGAGAATCCGGGGGACAGTTTTTTTCTCAAACTCTGGCAGATTCTATATGTGAAATTCAGTCTGTCCCCAATTAATTGTTTTAATTCTGATATGTATTTAACTTTTATACCACCTGTAATACTATGAACATAGTTTATTTAGGGGCCTGTATGAAGTGTCCAGCACTCTACATTGGTAAATGTACCCGTAAGTTAAATGACTGTATTATTGAGCATAGGTCTCATATATGCAGGAATGTTTTATCTAATGCACTAGCAAAATATATGATGGAATGTGGATCCAATCATGAGTTTAAGTTTAAGATTATGGATGTAATATTTAAAAGTATCCTATGGGGTTACATCAACAACAAGTTGGAGGTTAGTGAATGTAATTGGATATTAAGGTTGCAGGCTGATTCAGAACCAGGTATAAATACTACAGTAAGTATTAAACTGACTCTTGTGAAAATGCAAATGCAATTTAAATAATTTGTTAAGACTTATATGTATGACTTATATATATTTAAATCTTATGTTTTTAAATTGAGATCATAAATTGTGATCATTTTAATCGTTTGATTACTTGATTATTCTGATTTGGGGCTGTGTTACATAATATTAATTTTAATTTTAAATGATTTAAAATGTGAGTTGTTTTTTGAAGCTTTCTCGGCTGAAGCGCCTTCTGTGTGGAGTTGGCATGTCCTCCTCATGGTCGAGTGGCATTCGAAAGACATGCTTAGAATGGGCGTGCCTTCGTTGAAGTGTGGGCGTCGAGCTGGCACCTCGGCACCCATAAAAATTTCTACTGCCAATCATTAGCAGACCAGAGTTCTGCTGTGGTGACCCCTAACCAGGAAAAGCTGAAAGAAGAACAAGAACTTTTGCACTGAAGAAGGGTTCTTACCCAAAAACTTTGTGTTTCTATTAAAAGATTGGTGTTTGGCATTTCCAGAGTCTGAGTTTTTGTAGTTCCTTTGCAGCTCAGATTTAATGCCATGAGAGTCTAAGGTACCAGGTGTGCCAAGTGAGCATGAGTGTCTGATGCCATCTTGCTAATCCTATAAGAAAGGAGGCTGCTGGGCCATTGGCACTGGCACTGGCACTGGTGACACCTAGTGGTGGAATGCTATATATTGCCTTTTTGCAACAGTTCAGTCTGTCAATGAAGAAGACTCCGCAACAGAGCTGGGAAAAGGGGACAGTACGTATGACAGCTTACATGCCTCCTGACCAGTGAGTAACTGTGAGCCAAAAAACAGTCTGGCCTGGAGGGATGGCAATGTCACTCCTCGAGACCTGAACCTCGACTACTCCATGACATCCAACTATCAGAAGAACTGGAAAGATTGGGCTGATTAGGCAACCCAGGCAGAATGAATGAGCTTTAGAGCTCTCCTCTAGCTTGTTGATGTCAACTTCTCATATTCAATGGAACAAATGGACTAGATGTAGGAAGAAAGAACCATTGGCTAGGCCCTGAGTGGGTGGAGTGGGAAGAAAAAAATATGAAAACATACCATCAAATTCATAAAGTGGGTCAATGTATTATTTTTATGCAGACATGCCACATAGTGGACACATATTGAGGCACATTTGGTTGGACTGATGTCAGCTTGCCACTGTTATATTACAATGCTTTTTTTGCAGCATGGTGAGCCCATATAATGATATACCATATTTCATAATGTATATTTATAACTGAGCTATTATGTCATCTGTTCTGTTCCTCTGTGTATGCCAATATGTCATGTATTAATATGTAATGCCTGTATATTTTACTTATTGTGGTTTGTCCATAGTATAGCTGCCTTTCAGATATTGTATGTCTAAAATATACCCTTAAGATTTACAATTTTCTCTATTGTATAAAAATAACAGTTTTGTAACAGAAGCTTTTCTCCCTGGGTTTCTGCTAAAGAGGGGCTACCACAGCCCAGTCAGACTACCCAGTTAACAAAACCAATAAATAACTAAGTAACTTACTAAATAAATAAATAAATAAATAAATAATCTACTTCCCTGGGCCAGATTCACGAAGACTTGCATGGAGTCTAAGAGTAGTGTAAGATGGCAGACAGGCAATATGTTTGCCGAGCGATTCAGCAATAGCCGGCAGGGGTGTGCATGAGAGCTTCTAAAGCTACTCTTGCACAGACAGTGTTATGGTATGCAAATTACCTCCTTTGCTGCTGAAAGCTATTCAATGAGGTAAATTTGCGATCCAGGAAACACTAACATGTCCGTGTAAGAGTAGTGTTATTTGCAGAAATGTACTCCATTGGTAACGGAGTACCATTCTGCAAACAGCTAAATGGAGCTATGACAGCCCCACATAAAGGATGCATCTAGTTGAGGAAGCATGCCAATGGCCAAATATAAGGCCATTGTCATTTGCAAATGATGTAAATGCTTAAAATCAAATTTTTTTTTCCCCTGATCGCCGATGTTTAAGTGTAGCGCAGCTGCGTGCAAACGTGCTGCACTTTAAATAAAAAGAAAAAAGTGAAAAATAGCCACAAATGGGCAATTCCACTAAAAAGCTTGTTCTGCCATGCAGGTGAATGGCAGGCTGAAAATAACATGGCCACTGAGTAGTGGTTGCTAAGACGGAAGCTCAGTGCGAGAGATGTAACCAAGCATTAGTAGGCAATCCTATGCAAATGAGGATAAGGATAGCGAATCCCAATTTTCCACGGCATGTGAGCCATGTCTCTAGAGTGTAAATGTAGAAGTAGGGGAGTAGTAGAGTAGAAGATAGGTGACATCATAAGGGGGTATGTCTGAAAGACTGTAAGCTGATTGGAGCACAGTGGCTTGTGTTTGCCCTGAGTTGCTCATGATTGCAAGAGGCGTGTCTACAGTTGTCCTAGCAGAAAACAAGAAACCAAACGTGTATGCCGTGGATATATCTGAAATTTCTTGCAAACGTGCACACAGCGTGTGCGCACGTGTGCCCATGTGTGTATGCTTGCGCTTGTTTGTGTGGCACTGCCCCTTGTGGAAACAGAAAGGGAAAAAGGAAGGAAAAGAAGTAGTAGGAAGTTAACCAAGGAGAACTAGCAAAGCTGCCAGGTGAAATATATCAGAATCAGCCAATTACACAGGCAGTAGACTAGCACAGCCCAGCCCAGCCCTTTAAACTCTGCAGACAGCAGTCTACCCTGTTTTTTCCCAAGAACTCTGAAACACTGCAGTATACAAAGATTGAAAACTTAAAAAGCTTAAATCAGACAAAATGTTAGGGGCTGCTATCGCTATCATAAACCAACATGTGCAAGGTGCTGAGGGTGGTGCTGTTGTGAATGCTGCAGAGCAACCCACAGTAAGGAGACAGGGAAGAGTGTACAGACCCAGGGTAACCTACCAGGGCCTACATGAGCTGGAGATAGTGGAGCGCTATAGAGTGGACAGAGACCTCCTGCAGCAAATTGTTGAGCTGTGCCGGCCACACCTCACACACAGAACCAACAGAGGGGAACCCATCCCAGTGGATACCAAGGTATGTGTTGGCCTATGTTTACTAGCAACAGGAACCTTCCAGAGACCAACTGGTGATATGATGGAGGATTCACAGGCATCAGCATCCAGGGTACTGCACCAGTTCCTGGATGCCATGTCAGCACATGTCGGTGAGCACATATATTTCCCCAATTCCAGTGAGGTATTGGCCAGCAATAAGCGTCTATTCCACCAAATAGCAGAATACCCTGAGGTAGTGGGTGCAAAATACTGCACGCACATACGCATCAAAGCACCACCTGGTGAGCGGGGTAGGGTCTACATCAACGGCAAGGGCTTCCCCTCCATCAACTGCCAGGTTGTGTGCGATGCCCAGGGCATAATAATGAATGTGTGTGCTGGCTGCCCTGGAAGCTATCACGATTCCCACATCTGGCATCTGACACAGCTGTACCAGAGATTTGCCAATGGGGACATCCCTGACGGTCACCTAGTGGGGGATACTGGATATGCACTGGAGCCATGGCTGATAACACCCATCAGAAATGCACACACACCCGAACAAGAACACCATAATGAGGCACACACACAAACAAGAAACATTACTGAGCATGTGTTTGGGATGCTCAAGTCACGGTTCCGGTGCCTGGACACATCTGGTGGAGCCTTGCAGTACTCATCAACTACATGCACCCAAATTGTCATGGTATGTGCCATGCTACATAATATGATCCTGCAAAAACAGCTGCAGCAGGAACAGCATGGGGTAGGGCCAAACAGCCCCCCAGCATTGCCAAGGCCTGCACAGGCACAGGGTGACTCAGAGGAGGAACAACCTGAGCCTGCCCCAGTAGGCAGAAGGAGGCGTGCCCAGTATGCCCTGGTCTTGGCAAAGAGGCAACTGATAGCACATACACTGAATCAGTATGAACCCTGGAAATGACACCTCTCTCTGACTCGCACATACAATAAAAGGGATGCCTAACTTGACACTACCTGTTTTCAAACATGTATAGGGAGTGTACTATGGGCATCCGACATAGGCAGCCCTGCAGCACCACCTGAGGCATGACTGCCCTATTTTAAACAATATAAAGCAGTGCTAAGCACATTTTGCCACTATTTAGCATATATAAGCACAATTGCCTATGCAGACAGATAACAGCAGGCCAGGCAGAGTGATGTGGGTTGGGTAGGCTATGAAATCACAAACCAATATACGTGAAATTGGAAGCTAAGATCTGTAGTACAGTAGTATGCCTCAAGCCAGTATGATAGGCAACAGTACAGACTGAAATGGAGTACCTGACATAGCAGTGCAGGCCTAGCAAATGTGTATAAGTGTCAGGTGAACCCCTCATCCTATGTACACCCACAGTTAAAATCAGGTGTGCCCCCCCAGGTAGAAATGTGCAAATAGTAGCTGTCCCCCCTGTATGTAGAAATGTTGATAAGTCTATGCAAAGTGACTCATGGAAGCCCTGCAGGCACAGCGGGCTTCCTGTTGATGTACAACACAAAGGTGAGCCCTGAAGTAAAAAACAACTTGATTATTTACACACATATAGTATATATGTCCATACTGGGCATGCTCACACACTTAAACAAATTTAGCAAATGTCAGTCAGCAATATACTGAAAGGTCATACTGGGCATGCTCACACACAAATAAATGAAGCAAATGTCAGGCAACAACATACTGAAAGGTCATACTGGGCACGCTCGCACACTTAGGCCATGTCTGAGTACAGCAGTGGGCCACACATATCTGGCAGACTGGCAGTTGCATATGTTTTACCCCAGGAACCTGTCACTATTCACCAATCCTGCCTTGTGCACACAGTTCTATGAAAACAGACACATATAATATATTGGAACCCTGTCATAATCAAATTATGTACCATATGTACTTAAGTTGTTCACAGAAAGTGAGCAAGCAAAGAATCGATAAACCTGCAATCAGTATCATGAATAAACAATATGCACTCCAAACATTATCCAATCCATGTTCTGGCAAAATACTCTGTGAAGGAGTCCATAGAGAACCATGATACTTCCTTCCGCTATGTAATAAATAGCAATGTACACTCATATATGTCCTGAGTCAGTGCAAACTGTAAATGACTGACATTGCCAACATCCTGTCAGACAGGCTCATACATACATACCCCCTCTCACTGACAAAAGGCCCTATCATCATACCTGGAGATTGTCAAAGCACAGATATCACATATAGAATGGGTAAACAGCTCCTTCCAAACCTGAAAACATGGTGTCTATGGGATTACATTGTTTCCCTAGCTGTGTCATAAGTGAACTCCAGAACAAACAGACCCTGCACCTGAACAGTCTGTTGAGCCTCACCCTCTGTACAGGATAGGAAACAGTTGAATGTGTTACAGCAACGTTTGGCACACTCCACAAGTGTTGGTGCACAACAGACCATGGGAGCTATTGTCTTATAAGCCTATTAAGCCTGATCTGCAAGGCCATGGAGTCCATCATGATGGAACTCATAAACAGAGCTATTAGGAGCCTACAAAAACCCAACCCTACCAATTTTGGCTTGGTCAGAGGAAGATCATGGTTCCCACACTTGCTAGATTGTTTTCAAGGCAGTCACCCAGGACATACATCAATGAAATGAGCTACACACATCCCACATAGACCTTGAAAAGCCCTTTTCCAACATCCCAGACACATGTCGTATCCACAAAATCAACAACCTGTGCATAAATATGTATGTCATCTGATGGATTGCCAACTGGGGCACAGATAGATCACACAAGGTAAGAATTGTGGTCTCCTTTTCAAGCTGGTAACAACTGCTGTCCCCCATGGCTCAGTCCTGGGATCCCTCCAGGCTGGTATATACTTTTCAGAAATACAGTCAAACAGACAAGGGCCCTGTTTAGCAAAGTTTGTGGATGACTGCAAAAAAGTTGTCATAATCGATGTTTGGGACAACAGAGACATCCTTAAAAAGGGTCTCAGTCAGACAGATATGGTGTCAAAATTATGGCCTCGAGCTACAGTAATACAATTACCACATAGGTGCCAACACCCTAAATAGGGAGTTGATAATAAGGGATCTATGGACACATGTGGATAGTCATCTCTACTTCCAGAACATATTCACAAAGTGCTCAGACAATCATGCTATGTGTTCCCACAAACTGCCAAGGTCTTTGCATGTAGGTCAAAGGAGGTTTTCTCTACTCATCAGTCATCAGACCCAACAGAGAGTACCACAACACACTTGCGATGAATCTGACTAGGCACCTGTAGCAGCTGGAAAGACCACTGAAGTACCTCAACAAGAGGATTACTGGCCTCAAACAATAGCCCCATGCAACAAGACTGAATTTAACTCAATCTGTACTCTGTTGCATACTGTCTACTCAAGAGATCTCTGCCCAACAGACAGGTCCATGTCATAGCAATACTCAGATCTGCTCTGAGTTACAGCTCAATGGCACTAAATATACAGACCTAACTAATATTGCCAACAACCTGGCAGATAGGATCACTGCTAACTTTACCCCCCTCTCACCCATGAAAGAGCACATCTCTATAATGGAAGACTGCAAAGTTGCTGTCATCATGGCTGCACATGTAAAAAACACTCTCCAAAGTCAACATCACAGCATCCATGGGACCAGATAACATCCCAGGCTGTGTTCTACACAAACTACAGAATGAACAGGCACCACACTGACATACCATGTTCAGTCATAGCCTCACCTCAGGCTTTCTGCCTGCTAAATGGTGCACAGCGATGGTTATCCCACTACACAAGGGTGGAGACACCACAGACCCCAGGAACTAGCACCCCATTAGCCTGATGAGCCTGATCTGCAAGGCCATGGAGTCCATTGTGATGGAACTCATAAACAGAGCTATTGGGAGCCTACAAACACCCAACCCTACCAATTATGGTTTGGTCAGGGGCAGATCATGGTTCCCAAACTTGCTAGACTGTTTTCAAGGCAGTCACCCAGGACATACATCAATGAAATGAGCTACACACATCCCACATAGACCTTGAAAAGCCCTTTTTCAACATCCCAGACACATGTAGTATCCACAAAATCAACAACCTGTGCATAAATATGTATGTCATCTGATGGATTGCCAGCTGGGGCACAGATAGATCACACAAGGTAAGAATTGTGGTCTCCTTTTCAAGCTGGTAACAACTGCTGTCCCCCATGGCTCAGTCCTGGGACCCCTCCTGTCTGGTGTATACTTTTCAGAAATACAGTCAAACACATGAGGGCTATGTTTAGCAAAGTTTGTGGATGACTGCAACAAAGTTGTCATAATCAATGTTTGGGACAACAGAGACATCCTTAAAAAGGGTCTCAGTCAGACAGATATGGTGTCAAAATTATGGCCTCGAGCTACAGTCATACAATTACCACATAGGTGCCAACACCCTGAATAGGGAGTTGATAATAAGGGATCTATGGAAACATGTGGATAGTCATCTCTACTTCCAGAACACATTCACAAAGTGGTCAGACAATCATGCTATGTGTTCCCACAAACTGCCAAGGTCTTTGCATGTAGGTCAAAGGAGGTTTCCCCTACTCATCAGTCATCAGACCCAACAGAGAGTACCAAAAAACACGTACAATGAATCTGACTAGGCACCTGCAGCAGCTGGAAAGACCACTGAAGTACCTCAACAAGAGGATTACTGGCCTCAAACAGTAGCCCCCTGCAACAAGACTGAATTTAACTCAATCTGTACTCTGTTGCATACTGTCTACTCAGGAGATCTCTGCCCAACAGACAGGTCCATGTCATGGCAACACTCAGATCTGCTCTGAGTTACAGCTCAATGGCACTAAATATACAGACCCAACTAATATTGCCAACATCCTGGCAGATAGGATCAGTGCTAACTTTACCCCTCTCTCACCCATGAAAGAGCACATCTCTATAATGGAAGACTGCACAGTTGCTGTCATCATGGCTGCACAGATAAAAAAACACTCTCCAAAGCCAGTATCACAGCATCCATGGGACCAGATAACATCCCAGGCTGTGTTCTACTCAAACTACAGAATGAACAGGCACAACACCAACGTACCATGTTCAGTCATAGCCTCACCTCAGGCTTTCTGCCTGCTGAATGGTGCACAGCAACGGTTATCCCACTACACAAGGGTGGGGACATCACAGACTCCAGGAACTAGCACACCATTAGCCTGATGAGCCTGCTCTGCAAGGCCATGGAATGTATCATCATATAACTTATAAAAAAAGACATTGGTAAACTCCAAAATCTGGACCACAACCATGTTGTGTTTGTAAAATGCAGATCATGTCACCTAAACCTGATAGATGACATTGAAGCAGTCACCAGAACCGTAGACAAGGGTAAGGTGGTTTGCACAGCCTATGTAGATCTTGCCATGGCTTTCAACACCATCCCCCACTCTGGAATTATAGATAAGCCCACTAACTTAGCTATAAACTGCTATGTCACAAGATGGGTTGCCAATTGGCTCACTGACAGAACACACACTGTAAAAGTAGCAGACTCCAAGTATGACTTTGGACCACTGATGACTGCAGTACCACAGTGTTCAGTCCTGGGTCCTGTCCTGTTTGGTATCTACATCCCTGAAGTAAACTTTAACATGGAAGGTCTGCGGCCAATGAAGATTCCAGATGACTGCAAACTATGAGCCAAAATTGTAAATACTAAAGATGTGGACATCCTACAAAAGGACCTCACTGAGACAGATGTCTGGTGTCAAAGCCATGGCCTCAAGCTCAATACCAATAAGTGCATTGTCATCCCCTTTGGTAAAAACTCCGTAGCCATGAACTACAACATAAGCGGTAGTATACTTAACACTGAAAGTGTGATAAGAGACCTTGAGTCACAGGTGGACAGTGGACACACCTGTGATAATTACATCCCCACAGTAGTCAGAAAATCCTTCTACATGGCACACCTCATCACAAAAGGTGTCTCATGCAGAATAGAAGAGCATATTGTTCCCCTCTGCTCATCACTCACTAGATCCACAATAGAGTACAATGCCCCTTTTGCTATGTACATCACAAGATATCTACAACAATTGGAAAGCCTGCAGAAATACCTCACAAAGAGCATTAGCAGCCTGAAATACATGCCATACACAGACCGTCTCAAAATGCTCCAGCTGTACGCTCTCGCATATCGCCTACTCAGAGGTGATTTCTGCCTAACATACAAAGCTATGTCAAACACAGAGCTGTTGGACATGCTCCATGTAAAACACTCACAATCCCTCTGATCTTCGGCCCCAAAACCTAGAGTGTAATACAAAAGGAAGGGGTGTATCCATCTATCTTATGAATACCCGCACCTTCAGATTAGTGGCACAGCATGAGGCCTTGTAGACCATGCAAGTGCAACCAACATTGGGCAGAGCTGCTTATCAGATTGTAGCCTGCTACAGATCACCTACCTTGTTTCAGGAACCTCACTCAGTATTCCTGAGAACAGTAGAAAATATAAAGGCCCTATCAAACACCATTATATGAGGAGATTACAACTACCCAAACATTGTGTGGGAGAATTACTCGTGTACAATGTCCTTTTGCCCAATGTTTCCTAGAGTTTAAAAACTGAAACACCCTGGAACAGCTGGTCACCATGCCCACTAGAGGTGACAACATACTGTACCTGATCATCACCAACATGAGGTACCAGTGTTCCACAACAGAGATAAACCCCTCGCTGGTAATATCAGATCATAAAGTAATCACACTGGACATCCACATCCCACCCCCCACTCAAGGAAACCACTGTGAAGATATCTTCAAAAGCAAACTGCACACTTCCCAAGACCAAAGTGGAAAGTTTCAAAGCCCCCTTGCTAAAGGATAATGCTAAACAATCTGCCAAATTATTTACAAGTGCATTCTATGAGCATCTACAGGGATGCATGGATCGAGACATCCCAAATAAAACCAAGATGCACTCCTACAAAAATAGGAAACTAATCTGGTGGTTGTTGCACATAAATAAGCTATACAACAGAAGGAGGAAACAAACACATGATAGAGCAAACTTCACAAAAGGAAAGGCATCACTGATCATTATTAGGAAGAAACAATGATCACTCATAAAATAATCCAAGGCCAGTTTCTAAAGACAAATTGCCAAGGAATGTAAGAATAACAACCACAAAGCCTTTGTTAGCTATACCAAATATTTAGGCGGCAACTCTCAAATATGCTGTCAGCTACTGCAAAATGGCAAAAAGATACACTGAACCAACTTTCATTGCCCACATCCTGGGGGACAAGTTCGGTGCAAACTCCCCTCCATCACCCTCAAAAGGGCCTGTGTCCATCCCAGAAGAATGCAGAGCACAAGACTTCTTGGACATGCAGGTAAAAACAGCCCTCTCCAAAGCTAAGAACACAGCATCAATGTGACTGAATGGTGTCCCAGGCTGCGACTTACACCAGCTCCAAAAGGAACTACACCCTCACCTACATTCACGAAGCCAAATTGGTTGAATTTATGGAATATTTAAATACTAGAAGTCAGTACTTGAAATTTACGATAAATAAGGATGATAGGTCAATTTCTTACTTAGATACTAAAATAATTATAGGGAATAAAAGATTCATCTCAAGAATATATAGAAAGGAGACTTTCAGTAACTCGTATTTACATTACAACAGCTGCCATTCTTATAAACAGAAAAAAAGTATAATCAAAGGTCAATTCATTAGAGCAGCTAGAATGACTTCTGAGATGTCTGACTTAATTACAGAGTTGGACTTAATAGGTAATATGTTTACAGTAAGGGGATACCCTGAAAATATGATTATAGAGTTAAGGGAATATATTATTGGTAATAGAAATAACAAATATCCAGCTATTCTTGGGTTGAAAGAAGTTGACACCATGACCTATAACAACACTTTGACCGAAGTTGATACATCCAAATATACAGGAGCTTGTATTTTGGAATATGGTTCTAACATTAATGACATTAGGGCTATAATTGAAAGGCATTGGGATATTTTCGGTGTGGATAAGAATATTTTGGATATTATGGGTAACAGACCCAAATTTGTATACAGCAACGCAAGAAATCTTAAGAGGGAATTTGAAAGCAAACATTTCATGCTGGGAAGCAAAGATAACAGTATAGGCATACAAAAATGTGGAACATGCAACCAGTGTAAGTACATTAATGGCAGTAATAGTATAGTACTGCAGGATGTAAACACTACAAATATCAAATTTAAAAAAGGGGAACTGCAGAACATCTCATATAGTATATTTAGCTACCTGTACACACTGTGCATGTTTCTACGTAGGGAAAACAGATAGATGTCTTTGCAATAGAATATACGATCATTATTATTGTGTTAAAAAAGGAGAAGACAAAAATGCATTAAGTAAGCATCTGAGGAGTAGCAAGACTTGTGACAAGTTCTTATTTGGGATATTGGAAATAGTGCAACCTAATTTAAGGGGTGGATGTATCAAGAAAAAACTAGGAGAGAGAGAGGTATGGTGGCAGATTAAGTTAAATGCGACCATACTTCCTGGTTTAAATGAATACATCTCAATTAAGCCCATATTAGAAATAATATTTTTTAATGTATTTTATGGGACGTAGTTTATTTGTCATGAGAGGGTGTTTGCATTGAATTCACACCCTTACTTATTAATTTTATGTATATGGAACATTAGTTCGACCACACACTGTTGGACACATAGTAACTTAATTTATATGATTTAGTGACAAGGTATTGAGTAAATACAGGTATATTTGAAGGAATATTATTTATGTATGTATAAACATTCTTTCTATAGGGAGAATATCTGCAGGCTAAGGTTTCTTAGTCTGTCCAAATGAACTAATATTCTAACATGAGGTGAGGTAGCAGTTAAGGGTTAATGATTTAAGCATTCTAATGTTAATTCATTATTACCATCTAATTGGTTTAACGTGTATATAAGAGCTGATTTTTTTAATGGTGAAATGTTCTGATGAAGTCTACCTGAGTGTAGATGAAAGCGCTCAGCATTTCTATTTTATTATTTTAAATAAAGAGTTATTATTTATCATAAGCTACCTCGTTGGAATTTTCGTCACTTTGAATGTGTGGTGCGACTACATCAAGAGACTACTCATTACAAATAGACTTGCATTCTGCCTCATTGAAACAGGGCTTGACTTTTTTTACTCATAGTTGACTGTTTCAGTATTGTTTTGCATCTTACTTAGTTGGTGATACGTTGGCAGTATGGATTCTTTAGATGAATTGCCGTCCCTGTTCTCACCCAGGAGGGATGAGATTTATAAGCTTCAATCGGAGATGGCTATTGTTAAAGGTGAACTTACAAGGTTGATTGAACTGTTAACTCAAGGAGAGCCTACCTATGTTGCTAATTGCGTATAGACATCATCACGCACCTTAAGGAAGGAGGAGAAGGGCGCGAGCTTCGTAGAAGTCAGACCAAACAGCATGATGATGTCTATACGCAATTAGCAACATAGGTAGGATCTCCTTGAGTTAACAGTTCAATCAACCTAGCCTCTCATGGATCCGGAGATAAGGTGGTGGATGTGGATGAGAAGCATGGCAGTCGAACAACGATAGGGTCGGAGGTCGTATTTCAAAATTTAGGCGCCAAGCCCAAAAGGATTGTACCCAAAAAAACTTATGCTATGGCTTCGAATGGAGCTTTTACAGGTACTGTTCATAAACGCGACGCTGTTAAGCGTAATGTGGGGAAAGACATTCATGAGTATTTATTGAATGAAGTTGACTTTAACATTAACAACAACCACAATAAGTTTAAAGTGAATACAGGGGTTAATGGAACATTAAAAGACGATATTATTACTTTTGGTAGTAAATTAAAAACTTTGAAAAGCATCCAATTAGATAATACCTATTTGAAGCAATGTATGGATGCTAACATAGTCCCTATGGGACTTCGTTTTTTAAAAATTCCCATAGGAGTGGATATGAATGATGAAAATGTTGAAGAATGCAACAAAATGTTCAACAACTTTGGTTTAAGTTTTATGAAGTTTATTATATCTTGTAACGACAAAAATATTTGTAAATTGTTAACTAAAGTTGAGGTTTTGAATGAAAAAATCACTAATGATTTGTTGTTTGAAGAAATAGAAACATTATACAACAGTCAATTTAACTGGGTTGAGAAAATTATAGATAAACAGTATGATAGGAAATGTAAAAAAATGCGTAGAGACAAGGAACAATACGCTAAGAAAGAAGCATACAAGTGGGGTCATAGTAACAGTAAATTCCCTTATAATAATAATGGTGGTGAAAGGAATGTGAATAAGCCATCCACTGAAGAACATCATAGGGTGGGGCATGTGGACAAAAACACACATTCAAACAGGAGGTTTGGTTTCTATCAGAAACGGAATGTTGATTTTTTAGAAGAGGGAGACAAGCAGTGGGATACGATAGAATGGAAGGACAAAAGTTCTCACAAGTGGAGAGAAAACAGGGGAGAACATCCTTATGTCAGGTGGAAACAGCCAGGAAGGAATCTGGACAGAACATATTGAAGCACAATGAGATACATTATAGTTTAGGGGAATACAACATTTTCAATTATACCAATATTGTTATTAATGAAGCTCACTTTGAACTGATTGCTAAAGGGATGAAATTCATTCCTAACAAACGCTTCAATTTAGTAGGGAATATTGTAGATTTTAAAAAATATGTAAGGAAGTTAAATTTACAAATATTATTTGGTAACAAACCCTACAGTCAAAGGGGAGAGTTTTGTATCAGGAGTACCTATACCCCCCCATTGAACAACTTATTGGCCACATATGAGAAATTAGTTATAGATGAAATGTATACTTATTTCAATCAAAGTAGACGGAATAGGATGAAATATAACCTTAACTATGAACAGTATAGGTTAATGGAGGAGTTAAAATCTAATAACAGGTTATGAATTATGAAGCCTGACAAAGGTGGGGGTACAGTGCTATATGATACTACTGAATATATTAATAAAATCAACATGATATTATTAAACTCAGGTAACTACGATATTTCATCTATTAATTAAGTTAATATAGGATATCACAAAATTGACTTGTTTTTAGAGGATTTGCTTATAGAAGAAAGGATAGATGTGGACTTGTACAATTATCTAAAAATAAAAAATCCCATTATTAGCACAATTGTTGGAATCCCCAAAGTACATAAAAACTTAATAGATCCGCCTTTTCGTCCAATTATCTCGGGAAATAAATCTAAAACTTTTTTGTTTGGTAAAATAGTTGACAAGTGGCTAAAACCATGTTACAATAGAGTTAACCACCTGTTAAAAGATTCATGGGATTTTTTGAGACGTTTAACTCCTGATTTATGTAAACCTGACATCTTATTAGTGACCATAGATGTGGTGGATCCATTTTCCAGCATTCCTATTGAGGAGGGGATGAATAGATTCAGTAACAGTTTGGACATGTACAGTTCTGTAGATTCTGATAGGAAAAATCTAATATTAAACTTTTTAGATTTAGTACTAAAATACAACTATGTGTACTTTGAAGGAGAATACTACAAGCAGTGCAAAGGGGTTGCGATGGGAGCAGCCTGTGCTCCCATCTTTGCAAATTTATTCCTTCTGGATTGGGAGAATGAATATATTTTAAATCGTGAATGGGGAAAGTATATTGACCTATACACCAGATTTTTGGACGACCTTTTCTTGATTTGGAATGGGGGCGAAGCCAAATTGGTTGAATTTATGGAATATTTAAATACTAGAAGTCAGTACTTGAAATTTACGATAAATAAGGATGATAGGTAAATTTCTTACTTAGATACTAAAATAATAGGGAATAAAAGATTCATCTCAAGAATATATAGAAATGAGACTTTCAGTAACTCGTATTTACATTACAACAGCTGCCATTCTTATAAACAGAAAAGAAGTATACTCAAAGGTCAATTCATTAGAGCAGCTAGAATGACTTCTAAGATGTCTGACTTAATTACAGAGTTGGACTTAATAGGTAATATGTTTACAGTAAGGGGATACCCTGAAAATATGATTATAGAGTTAAGGGAATATATTATTGGTAATAGAAATAACAAATATCCAGCTATTCTTGGGTTGAAAGAAGTTGACACCATGACCTATAACAATACTTTGACCGAAGTTGATACATCCAAATATACAGGAGCTTGTATTTTGGAATATGGTTCGAACATTAATGACATTAGGGCTATAATTGAAAGGCACTGGAATATTTTCAGTGTGGATAAGAATATTTTGGATATTATGGGTAACAGACCCAAATTTGTATACAGCAACGCAAGAAATCTTAAGAGGGAATTTGAAAGCAAACATTTCATGCTGGGAAGCAAAGATAACAGTATAGGCATACAAAAATGTGGAACATGCAACCAGTGTAAGTACATTAATGGCAGTAATAGTATAGTACTGCAGGATGTAAACACTACAAATATCAAATTTAAAAAGGGGAACTGCAGAACATCTCATATAGTATATTTAGCTACCTGTACACACTGTGCATGTTTCTACGTAGGGAAAACAGATAGATGTCTTCGCAATAGAATATACGATCATTATTATTGTGTTAAAAAAGGAGAAGACAAAAATGCATTAAGTAAGCATCTGAAGAGCAGCAAGACTTGTGACAAGTTCTTATTTGGGATATTGGAAATAGTGCAACCTAATTTAAGGGGTGGATGTATCAAGACAAAACTAGGAGAGAGAGGTATGGTGGCAGATTAAGTTAAATGCGACCGTACTTCCTGGTTTAAATGAATACATCTCAATTAAGCCCATATTAGAAAATAATATTTTTTAATGTATTTTATGGGACGTAGTTTATTTGTCATGAGAGGGTGTTTGCATTGAATTCGCACCCTTACTTATTAATTTTATGTATATGGAACATTAGTTCGACCACACACTGTTGGACACATAGTAACTTAATTTATATGATTTAGTGACAAGGTATTGAGTAAATACAGGTATATTTGAAGGAATATTATTTATGTATGTATAAACATTCTTTCTATAGGGAGAATATCTGCAGGCTAAGGTTTCTTAGTCTGTCCAAATGAACTAATATTCTAACATGAGGTGAGGTAGCAGTTAAGGGTTAATGATTTAAGCATTCTAATGTTAATTCATTATTACCATCTAATTGGTTTAACATGTGTATATAAGAGCTGATTTTTTTAATGGTGAAATGTTCTGATGAAGTCTACCTGAGTGTAGATGAAAGCGCTCAGCATTTCTATTTTATTATTTTAAATAAAGAGTTATCATTTATCATAAGCTACCTCGTTGGAATTTTTGTCACTTTGAATGTGTGGTGTGACTACATCAAGAGACTACTCATTACAAATAGACTTGCATTCTGCCTCATTGAAACAGGGCTTGACTTTTTTTTCTCATAGTTGACTGTTTCAGTATTGTTTTGCATCTATGTAGATCTTGCCATGGCTTTCAACACCATCCCCCACTCTGGAATTATAGATAAGCCCACTAACCTAGGTATAAACTGCTATGTCACAAGATGGGTTGCCAATTGGCTCACTGACAGAACACACACTGTAAAAGTAGCAGACTCCAAGTATGACTTTGGACCACTGATGACTGCAGTACCACAGTGTTCAGTCCTGGGTCCTGTTCTGTTTTGTATCTACATCCCTGAAGTAAACTTTAACATGGAAGGTCTGTGGCCAATGAAGATTCCAGATGACTGCAAACTATGAGCTAAAATTGTAAATACTAAAGATGTGGACATCCTACAAAAGGACCTCACTGAGACAGATGTCTGGTGTCAAAGTCATGGCCTCAAGCTCAATACCAATAAGTGCATTGTCATCCCCTTTGGTAAAAACTCCGTAGCCATGAACTACAACATAAGCGGTAGTATACTTAACACTGAAAGTGTGATAAGAGACCTTGAGTCACAGGTGGACAGTGGACACACCTGTGATAATTACATCCCCACAGTAGTCAGAAAATCCTTCTACATGGCACACCTCATCACAAAAGGTGTCTCATGCAGAATAGAAGAGCATATTGTTCCCCTCTGCTCATCACTCACTAGATCCACAATAGAGTACAATGCCCCTTTTGCTATGTACATCATAAGACATCTACAACAATTGGAAAGCCTGCAGAAATACCTCACAAAGAGCATTAGCAGCCTGAAATACATGCCATACACAGACCGTCTGAAAATGCTCCAGCTGTACGCTCTCGCATATCGCCTACTCAGAGGTGATTTCTGCCTAACATCAAACACAGAGCTGTTGGACATGCTCCACGTAAAACACTCACAATCCCTCTGATCTTTGGCCCCAAAACCCAGAGTGTAATACAAAAGGAAGGGGTGTATCCATATACCTTATGAATACCCACACCTTCAGGTTAGTGGCACAGCATGAGGCCTTGTAGACCATGCAAGTGCAACCAACATTGGGCAGAGCTGCTTATCAGATTGTAGCCTGCTACAGATCACCTACCTTGTTTCAGGAACCTCACTCAGTATTCCTGAGAACAGTAGAAAATAGAAAGGCCCTATCAACCACCATTATATGAGGAGATTACAACTACCCAAACATTGTGTGGGAGAATTACTCGTGTACAATGTCCTTTTGCCCAATGTTTCCTAGAGTTTAAAAACTGAAACACCCTGGAACAGCTGGTCACCATGCCCACTAGAGGTGACAACATACTGTACCTGATCATCACCAACATGAGGTACCAGTGTTCCACAACAGAGCTAAACCCCTCGCTGGTAATATCAGATCATAAAGTTATCACACTGGACATCCACATCCCACCCCCCACTCAAGGAAACCACTGTGAAGATATCTTCAAAAGCAAACCGCACACTTCCCAAGACCAAAGTGGAAAGTTTCAAAGCCCCCTTGCTAAAGGATAATGCTATACAATCTTCCAAATTATTTACAAGTGCATTCTATGAGCATCTACAGGGATGCATGGATTGAGACATCCCAAATAAAACCAAGATGCACTCCTACAAAAATAGAAGACTAATCTGGTGGTCGTTGCACATAAATAAGCTATACAACAGAAGGAGGAAACAAACACATGATAGAGCAAACTTCACAAAAGGAAAGGCATCACTGATCATTATTAGGAAGAAACAATGATCACTCATAAAATAATCCAAGGCCAGTTTCTAAAGACAAATTGCCAAGGAATGTAAGAATAACAACCACAAAGTCTTTGTTAGCTATACCAAATATTTAGGTGGCAACTCTCAAATATGCTGTCAGCTACTGCAAAATGGCAAAAAGATACACTGAACCAACTTACATTGCCCATATCCTGGGGGACAAGTTCAGTGCAAACTCCCCTCCATCACCCCCAAAAGGGCCTGTGTCCATCCCAGAAGAATGCAGAGCACAAGACTTCTTGGACATGCAGGTAAAAACAGCCCTCTCCAAAGCTAAGAACACAGCATCAATGTGACTGAATGGTGTCCCAGGCTGCGACTTACACCAGCTCCAAAAGGAACTACACCCTCACCTACATTCACTGTCCAGACTCAAACTTACCACAGGCTATGTACCCAAAGAATGGCATACAGTGGCAGTCATCCAGTTCCACAAAGGGGGTGCCCCAACAGAACCAGGAAACCATTACCCTATAGGCCTACTCAGCCTGGTCTGCAAAGCTATGTAGCAAATTATCATGGAACCCATATACAGAAACATTGGGGACTGCCACACACTGGACTCTACCCAACTTGGCTTTGTTAAAGGTAGATCCTGGCTCTTAACCTAGTTTACTTATTTGAAACAGTTAGCAAGGACATAGATGGAGGTGAATGTAGTCCACACAGCCCACCAGGACCTCACTAAGGCCTTTCGGCACCATTCCCCACTCTGGCATCATGGATAAGCTTAAAAGCCTGAACATTAACAGCTATGTCACAGGATGGGTGGCCAACTGGCTCACAAATCAAACACACATGTTCATAGTTGCAGGTGCCATGTCCGACTCTAAACCAGTCACAAATGGCATCCCACAGATGTTGGTCCTGGGACCCCACCTGTTCAGTATATACTGTTCAGAGGTGCAGGCAAGCCGGGAGGAGTATGGCTGAACAAGTTTGCAGATGACTGCTAACTGTGGTCCATAATCGACTCTACAGCTGACACAGACATCCTCCAGAAGGGTCTTACAGGGACAGATACCTGGTGTCAAAACAATGCCCTCAAGCAGAAAGCCAAAGAATGCATAGTCATTCCCATTGGATAAAACAAAGTGCACACAAATTACCACATAGGTGGTAATCCAGTATGTATGGAGAATGTAATTATGGCCCTGGGTACCCAGGTAGATAGTAAACTCGCCTTTGATGATCACATTGCCAAAGTATTTAGAAATTCCTTCTAGGTAGCCCACCTAATGTCACCTAATGTAACCCACTTTCTCTATTCTGATGATGTCACCATCCTACAAATATACCTGTGGAAAGGAGAACTCCCAGTAATGTGTATAGCACGTCATGTAAATGTGTACTGCTCTAGTATCATAAAATAGTTAGGTAGGGATTTGAATCCTGCACTTGACAACTGTATGAGAGTGTGTGTGTATATCTCCTTGTAGAGGAGCAACCTTTTTGGAGACAACTACCACCTTAAAAGTGGTATACTTATCTTTGTCAAGTCAGATGATGTTACCATCCTACAAATATACCTGTGGAAAAGAGAGGTCTCAGTAATGTGTATAGTGTGTTGTGTAAATGCATACTGCTCTGGTATCATAAAGTAGTTAGGTAGGGGTTTGAATCCTGCACTTGGTGAGTGTGTGTGTGTGTGTTCTATGTGTGTGGCACAGTTGTTCACAGTGTTGTGGGTTTTGCTTTTACTACTGTATGACATATCACAATGACAACAGTATGTGCATTGCACGTCAGGTAGCTGTGTGGCAAATACATATACGTACATGTGACCTCAATTATTTCATAGGTGGGAACCCTGCTTTCTCCATGAACACATCTGTTATCTTTGCCAGAGTGTGCAGCCACTTTCTAGACCTTAGGTCACATCTGTATGCTTGTGACAAGCCCAGCCACTGCAGTGATCCCTGGCCTAGGTCATCCATGTCACACACACTCATTATGGTCTCTATTGAATAGTGTGAGTGAGGGTTTATGCCTGAGGTATATTTCAGACCTGTTCAAATGCAGCAAAGTCTGTCAATGATGGCTATTCATTATAGGTGTACAACAACCTTTGTGGATATGCATGCAGACCCCTTACTGCTTATGTGATTCACCGAGGGATTTCAAAATACCTTTGGAAATGGGATTATCATAGGAGAGATGATGTAACACTTGGCTGTATGTACACATCGGTACCTGTTCAACATGTTGGGGGCTACTACCTATGTCGTACTGTGGGGATACTATGTTTTGTAAAGGTGGATGACTATGCTTTAGTTGGCTTATAGCATTACAGCATGGGTTTGACAAGAGGTATCTGTCTGTATGATACCCTTGCGGAGGATGTGTGTGTCATCTGGAGAATACATTACAGCCCACAGTATGCATTTCCAGATGTGGACGGACATATCCCTACTGTGTTTGCTTGTACCTAAGAGAGTTATATGCCAAACAGGAGTGGTCCCAGGAATGGGTGCAGGTGAACATCACTGGTTACTGGCATAGTATACTTCCTGAAGGATAAAAATGTTACTGTGTATCCTACATCTGTGTGTCAGTTGTCAAGACATCATCTAACGATTGTTTATGGTCAGGCAGTTGAGGTTATGTATACTACCAGAATGCAAGCCAATGACAGATAGTAACAGTATCACCCACAGCACAGTGTCAAACCATGCCATACACACATGTGTACCCAAGTTCCAAAATGTGTGTAGTACTATGCATACTGGCCACCAATAGAAACTATGGAGTGTTAACACTGTGTAATACAGGGCATGTAACCCTGCCCATGTGTCCACTATGCACGTACATGCAGACAGTGCACCTCCACCATGTTCACAAATGTACACCTGAAAACCTGTGCTGTACACATCCCACATGTACTGTCCACTCTTTAACACATGCTGCCAATACTACACACATCAGCCAAGTGGCACATGGGTGGACATTACACTATTGGAATTAACACTGGTGTAAACAATACTACATTGACAATCATAGCTTTAATGCATCATACCTGCTCAGCTAAACCTTCAAGAATGTCATTACACTTTACTGCTGACAACATGCTAACATTGCTATACTGCAATAAAGTCACCCTGGGAATCAGCACCATGTTAGCCTGTTCCTGCATTAATGTTACAGATGACAGGCGGTGGCACAGGTTTCATCATATGCACAGGGTGCTGTTGGTTTGCCAGAGGCCTACATTGAGCCATACAATCGACATGTATGTGTGTGTATGTGTGTGTGAGGGCCAAGAGTACTGGTATGGGCCAATGTTGATGTAATGTGTGTGGGTATGTGTTAGCCCTAGATGTTTGGTTTATGTGTGTGTGTGTGTGTGTGTGTGTGTGTGTGTGTGTGTGTGTGTGTGTGTGTGTGTGTCTGCATGCACACAGTTACACCATGTGGCTGCCATATACGGGGATGTGTGGGACAGCCACATACTGTACCTGCCAGGCTTTACAGATTACCGTCTCTGGCTATGGATATGGTACCTGTGCCTGGCAGGGGTGCTACTGACAGTATCAGCTACTAAGCCAAACTGGGTACTATCCTCACAGGTAGACATATGTACACTGGACGCAGGTCCCTGCTGGGACTGGCCAGAGCCACGTGCACGTGTTCTTCTAGGGCGGTCTATGGTCAGCCCACCCCCAACATTGCTGGGGCTGGTACTGGCACTACAGGAGTGGCTGTGACTTGAGGGACGTCCGCGGTGACTGCCAGCTGCTGATTTTGCAGGCATACATCCACGTCGATGTCTCAACCATCCCGCACTGTCCTGACACATGGACATGACATTGCGGAGGACATCTAATGTCTCACACCAATGTCTATCAGTGACCTCAGTGTAATTACAGATGGCACCTGCTAGGTCATGGATACTGTCATTTAAAGCGGTATGTGCCCTCTGTGCCCTTAGTCCCTGTCTGGTTTACCGTTCCATATGTGCCTGTGCCTCCATGACAGCCTGGAACATGCATGCGGTTGTAAGACCTGTGGCACGTCTGCCAAGGGCATGATGACCAGCTGTGCTCCGACGAGAACCCCTGGACATCTGCCTATGTGGTACCATTCCAGACCTCTGGGTGTGGCTGCTGTGTCCAGATGCATGTGCCATAGATACCACACGGTCCTGGCCATTGCCGACTATACGCTGTCCCTTAGCTAAGGGCATTGGTGATGCTGGATGTATTGGCAGTATGACTGTGTGCATGGATGGGATGGACACCTGTGTACTGTCGATTGGTGGTCCAATGACAGACCCTGGCAAACATGCCTGTGCCTCAACACACCTATCCTCATGATCACTATTTGTGTCAGTGACATCAGGTTCCCTGCTGCAATGAACCAGCCCAACCTCAGCACCTGTGAGAGGAAGACAGGAAACACACTTTACAACCTGTACATGATGTCAGATCACATGCACACATGCACACATGAACAAATGCACACATGAACACATGCACACATGCACACATGCACACATGCATACATGAACAAAGGCACACATGAACAAATGCACACATGCACACATGCACACATGAACAAATGCACACATGCACACCTAAACACATGCACACATGCACACATGCACACATGAACAAATGCACACATGCACACATGAACACATGAACACATGCACACATGCACACATGAACAAATGCACACATGAACACATGCACACATGCACACAAATACACTCCTCACTAAAGCACACAAACACACACACACACACACACACACACACACACACACACACACACACACACACACACACACACACACAAACACAACACCAGAAATCCAGAACATACTCAATAGCGGTTGATGATGGGGTACAGTATCACAAGCCAAACAGTCATATTACACGTGTCAGCATGCAGGACGTGTGTTGCTAAACAGCATGCAGTGCGAGTGTAGACAGCCCTTGCTAATAACAGTATACATTGCTTTGATGCATGTGTGTTGTTCAGTGATTGGCCTCACCCTGGAATGCAATGTGTACATGGACACAACATTGCTGTGCAAGTATTACAAGCTCTTCAATGTGCTGTGCACCATCACTCACAGGTATACATACCATGGATGGATGTTTATTTGTGTGTCACATAGATATCCAGCACTGATTAGAGCGTCTGTGTCTTTAGCAATTAATTGCGGACCCAGGTTTAGCTTATGCATACTATGTACACACACAGGATGAGTAGTGCGTGTATACCTGATGGAATACCATTGCTCAACATAGCCATTGTACAGTAGTTATGGTGAGTGTAGAACATATTGTGGACATGCCGGTGCCAGCCATGACATGGCATGCTAGGACAAAACTGCAACAGTAAACATCACACTTACCCAATGTGTGTCATGTGACCTATACACTCAATAGCATTACAAGACATATATGTGTCACTTTGTGCAAATGGTGATTGCTATGCCTATTGTGTACAGGTGCATATGTTTGCACACACACAACACTGATGTGTATAGCAATGAATGTTATATGTAGTGTTGTGGTAACTGTAACTGGATGAGGTGTAGTACCATGAGCCATCATCATGCAGCAGCATGTGGTCACTCAATGCTACTAATGTGGGCCAGACTGGCACCTATTATGCTGTACCTGAACCGCATTACCATCGCTACATTCACCATTCCACAGCCAGTTGTTACATGGGTTTGTAAGGTGCCCAATAGGGAGCATTGCCTAACATGAATGTGTTGTGTGTTGAAGAGTGTTGCACCACCCCATAGGCCTCTACCCCTCAGGTATATTATGTGTGCTGTGTGGATGACATTTGGAATACTGCAGTGTGACCTTACAGCGGGTGTCTGAATATGCCATGTGTAGCATATTAACATGTACTGCGTATGATGAAGTTGTGTATGTTGTGTGCATGTGTATCGACTCTGCCTATCCAATGTCCACAACAGTGTAGCCACAATTGTTTGGGATGCTGTGTGTGTTGCATGTGTCTGAGGCAGCTACTCGCGTTACTGAGATGTGCATATTCTCACAGCAAACATGCACAGCATGCATTATGCATAAGTGTGTTACGTGTACATGGCCTACACCTCACCTATGACATGCACATATTATTTGCAATATTAAATGTAGAACACACTCACCAGCATGGGTCTGCTGCCTTGCTGTCACAACAGAGAGACCTACAAGGATATGAGACAGTTTGTCAGTGGCAACAACTGTGGCATTGCTATTGTGGGTTTGCAATCTTACAGTAGTACAATGGTTGACAGTCACAGGCCTACAGATCATGTTCCAAATTATCAGTATTACAAAACACCAGGCTCCACATATTCTAACTACACAGTAAACATCTCACATATGCATGATCTACCACTAGAGATAACAGTAGTCTACAGATATGCCATGTTACCTGCACGCTCCATGTGAACTTGCTGGGGGGCTATGGCCTCCATGATGATACATGTCTGCTGTTGTTGTTGGCCAGTATCCACCATGCACAGGAGCAGCTCCTCCACTCTGGTGAGGGGGGGATGGGTGGTAACCCCATCACCTGTGGCAAGCTGTTGCCTATGGACATCAGACGCACACTGCAGGACATGTCTAAGTAAATCACTGCAGTGATGGCGTACCTGCTCATATGTCCGGTTATGTATGCCTATGTCATTTTCCCTACGGACAACATCTTGCCACAGTGCAATCCGCCCATGCTGGTCCTGGCTGGTTCTTGAGAATAGCAGGGTGTAGTTTTTCACCAGACTGGATGTTAGGATTTCATCCTCTGCTGGACTATAGGATGGGTTGCGATGGTGGGCCATGACCCTGGAAGACAATGAAACAATATGTGTGAGCAAGTCATGTGGCACACTTAACATTCTACAGTATAGATATCACTGAACTGTGATAAATAGCAACATATTGTCTGTCAGAGAATACACACTTTCAATACCACATATCAGTGCTTAACCCACAACTGCCTGACAGTGCCTGGCACGCTCTATATATTAAACCGTTTTCTGCACAGAAACAAAGAGAAACCACTATGTAAGACTATACAACAGTACATGGCATACTGTATGCGACACAATGCACCACCTAGCCACAGGAGGAATATATCAAGCTAATGCATAAAGAAATATGTCATCCATTGCAATGATTGTAAAGTCCAGTTACAGTATTACCAGTATACCACACTAGTCGTTGATGGCAAACCCCTGCTTAAAATATGTGCACATTCGTGAATATAGGTGGCATACTGCTGTACTAGACTATACATGTTGCTAGTTACGCACTTATATCCTGTAACACACATGTGACCGAGAGCATGTTACAGGCATACCCACACACACATCAGACGTACACACAGGACACAGAGGTATGGCAACCCAGATGAGCTTTATGTGTGTACCATACAGTACTGTGTGCCAGTACTTACAAACCCTTATGCCTGAGGTATGTAATCTGTAAGGACTGCAGGGAACACACAAAACAGTATTTCCAAGCAATGTGGACATACACCATACTGTGCTGTTTAGGCCTACAGCTTCAGGTAGTACTACAGTTCATACAGGATTTGGATTCACCAGCAGTACCAATCAATGAGCATACATGTACTGCTTTAGCCTCCAATGGCACACCCCAGTTAACACCAATGGACTACATCAGACTATATGCCATACTGCTTTTTCTGGCTAGCAATAGCATACACATCTTTTGCTGGGATCAGAGCTAGGACACATAATACCATGACAGAAACAGTTTCCCACTAAACTATCCCACATATACACAAATGTGACACATTCACCAACACATTCACCATCACACTCAGTCAACCTCACATAGCAATTATCGCAACAAGTAAATGTGGGTGTGTATTGGTTCATAAGTAGGTAATAGGCTATTGGCCCTAGGGCCTATAGGAGCCTAGCCAGATGGTACCCTGGACTTTGACACCCAAGTAGTTTAATTTCATGTGCCCCTGTCAAGCCAAGCCACAGAGGTGATTCCCGGGGTGTATTTCCTATCTCCCATCCAATCATCAAGATTATTCATGATGAGTGCTACTGAGGAGCTTTGTTTGCTATTGATAGGTAGTTTGTTCCAGAGTATGGGATGTCTTTGAGATAGGAATCTATCCCTCCAGCATGTTCTGTTTATTGAGGTGACAAGGTTTAGGTCCCCCGAGGGTGTAGCTCGAAGAGATTGTGATCTGTTACGTGGAGCATGTCCAACAGCTCTGTGTTTGACATAGCTTTGTATGTTAGACAGAGGTCACCTCTGGGTTGACGGTATGTGACACAGTCTAGCTGTGGTTTTGTGAGACGGTCTGCATAGGGCATCTGTTTGAGGCCAGTAATACTCTTTGTGAGGTATGTCTGTGGCTTTTCCAGTTGCTGTAGATGCCTTGTGAGGTTCATACCAGAAGGGGCATTGTACTCTATAATGGGTTTTGTGAGTGATGAGTAGAGGGGAACACTGACCTCTTTTTCCCAGTTTGACACACATTTTGTGATGAGGTGTGCCACGTAGACAGATTACATGACTAGTGTGGCACTGTGATTATCAAAGGGGAGACTACTGTCCACCTGTGTCCCATGGTCCCTTATCACACTTTCAGTGTTAAGTCAACTACCACCTATGTGGTATTTCATGGGTACAGAGTTTTTAGCAAAAGTGATGCCAATGCATTTTTGACATTGAGCTTGAGGCCATGGCTTTGTCACCAGGCATATAGGCACATATACAGTCCACCTTTCATGGTGGGAATATCAATTATGCGAAGGATGTGAGGTATACAGTTATGTAATGATATTGCACAGTCTTGTGTGAAATGATTTGAAGGTGTTCTGAGCCCGTGTGGTTTTAGCAGGCCTCACTGGTTGCAACACTGCAAACCTAACAAATCACAACCACAGTGTTTAACCACCACATGTCATATACCAGCACTGTATGCTGTCTTTTTTGCCACACACTACTACCTACATACAAATATGCACATAACAACCTTCACCAACATATTTATGACCTCCCTTCACAAACAGTTGCAGTATGTCCCTTGCTCTATGCACATGTACAGATGCTAATATATCTGACACAGATATATCTCTCCATATGTGTGTGCCATACACACACAAGGTCCACACTGTTGTAAGTCCCTGGACCTCATGGCTGACCTGTTGGGCCTAGCTGCAACATGAACAGGTGTCACATGTGAGCACACAGTGGTATTAGAGGGTGTATATATAGCTGCAAATGCTAGATTAGCATACTAGCCTGGTACAGCAGTTGCTGATGCTAAACTACATGTTAATATGACTATCATGCATGTGTTACTCTGTCACATCCATGTTTATATAGCTGTATGTGCTACTCCCCTAAACAGCCACTGTCCACACTACTGTACAGAACACAGATAACATGGATCAGATGTTTGACATTTAATGCTGAGCTACATATGTCACAGTTATGTCCCACTGCACACAGCTACACTCTGATTTGTCCATGGCAGTAGTTATGCAGGGCATCTGTGCATAGATACGTACTGCCACATATGGATGTTTCAAAGTATGTAGAGTACTCTTCAAATACATCTACTACATGCCAGTAAATACATATCTGTTACATACCTTTCCTTAGTATGTGTTGGTAGTATTACATTCCGTGTGTTTTTTTTTTTTTCGTTTGATGTGGGTTGGTGTGTGTGTCTCTCTGTCTCTGTCTGTGTCTCTGTCTCTCTCTCTCTCAATCTCTGCAATGGAATGATTGCATGTGTGGTCAGCAAGTACAGCCTGCTTTTATAGGTATCTGCACATGTGCATGTGATTGCCTCTGTACCAATTGGTGGCCACCATTTGGTAATTGCATGCAGCCTGCTGTGTGGTAATTGCAGTACTCACTGTCATAGCAACCCAGTGGTATACATTGCTATGTCAGGTAGGTGTAGCCCTTTCAGCTTTCCAAAGTGGGGCCCGTGTTTGTTTGCTGTGGACACCATTGTGTAAGTCAGAAGGTTGGTATAGTTCTTATATCTGAAGCTAGGGGTGTAGCCAGTGATTTAAATGTTGTACTCAGACCTGAATGTTGCCACTTCCAGTACACAGTTATCAGTGTAGAATTGTACTCATGCCTACAAATGCTAACACAAGATACATGGGAGTATGTATTTTCTTTTCTACTTATACAATTAACTGCCATACAAAAGTAGTTATTCAGATGTATTCATTTGGCACATGAACTGCTTGTGAACTGTTATACTGTGAATATTAATGTACTCACTTCTACACAGTTTGTGCTTTTTTATTGTTGACATTAGCACAGGATGCTCAAGAAAACTGGACAATTCCAGCACTGAGTAGGCCTACCTGCATCCTTGGTAGACCCTGAACACATACAGGTATATTGTACATTTGGGTGGGGATGAAGACATACAGGGAGCATTATGTATTATTGTGTAAATGTTATCTTGCTGGACTTAAATGGTTGCTGTGTACCTGTTAGTTTAGCAAGGCAAGTAGTCTGTCTGCATATCTCCCAACTGTGGACCTATCCAGATGGTAGCCAGACGTTAGGCTGTTATTCTCTGTCTGTGCAATGCACAGGTATTTTCATCACTGGTACAATGGCATTGTTACAGTCGTTTGCTACCAGTACATGGCTACATCCTTTGGTATTTCAGTGTTGTACTCCTACATAAGGGTATGCTTGTTGAACTCCTTCCAAATCTATTTGCACAGTGTGTAACAGCAGAAAAGCTGATATGCCTGTGTGTTTCTGCCTCAGCCAGGCCTCTGAAACACTCAGGTGCATATTTGAACAGAGTGAGGTAAAGGTAGGTAAAAGTGAGGTACACCTTCAAAATATTGGAGACAGTAAGTGGAGACTTTGGGAGATCCAGTGCATATGGATTACTACACGTTTTCTGAAGTACAAGCAGTATCTAACTCCTACATATTGTCAGTATTCATTAGGTGTAATACCACACCTTTCTGCCTAACGTCAGTACTTTTCAGGGGATTCAGAGGGACACAGCTAACATATGTTTCAAAATCAGGGACATCCCTGTTATGTAGTCAAGTTGGGATGTATGTCCTCTGCCCTAGTCAGATATGCCAGTGTTTGACCTGCTATGATACTGTGTGGGGGTTGTAAAGTGCTGCTGTAACATCATTTACTGCTAGAATGGCTGGTTCTCTTTTCACAGTCATGTAATGCAATTCCTCAACAACTGCTGGTAAAGTTCCACAGAACAGGTTTTGTGTTATGGCATTCCTATTTTTCCTTTACATTCACTTATTCTGATGCATGATATATTTATTTCAGCAACAACCTGCTGTATATCTACTGTGGCTTAGTGGTACTTCATGCAGTATAGTGTGTCCAAGGTCCTGGGTTTGAGACTGACAGAGGTGTTTTTATTTTGCTGCTGAGCAGAACAAGGGCCCTCACATGCAGGGTGTCTAAGGCACTTTTAAGCAGTTGTAAGCGGGTTTGCGCGGGTTTGCATGGGTTTGCGCAAAGCTTAGAAATGCTTAGCTAAGCGCACAGAAGCGCACACTTGTGCAAACATGCTAACTACTGCTTAAAAGTGCTTACTCCCGCTAACCCTTGCGCTCATTTCTTTGAAAGAAAAGAAAATGGGGAGATAGGACAGTGGTGAAAAGGGGACATAAAGAGGGAGAGACAGTAGGGAAAATAACTCGGGATGTGCAGGACGGGTGTAGGGAAGGACCATAGCTGCACATTTCTTTTTCAACAACAGCTGTGCATATGCAATAATTTTAGAGGGAAAAATGAAACCTTCCACCCCTGAGAGAGGGGTGATGACAACAAAGTATGTTGTACTGCCAATTAAATTACATTTTATATGTCCAGCAGACATGTGTGCAAAATGGGCAGCTATGTATGGGGCGTAATTTTTTTTTGGAGCAGATTGACCTTTTTTTTCATTTTCCAGGTGAGAGTGGAATGTGGGTAGGGGATGTAGGTATATTTGTGGAGGTAGCTTGGGGAGGTAAGCAGACAGGACAAACAAGACGCATACAGGGGTAGAATATGACACATGTGGGGGGGTGAACAACATTGACGGGGAAGGATGTTTGGAAACTGCAAGCCCATGAGCCCACAGATGGCGACAGTGGAACTGAGATCCCCACCCATGGCCGTTCACCACTGCACCTTCACAGCCCAGAGGGTGGCTGTGCTGGGGGCTGCGTAGTAGGGGCAGACTCACCCGTGAGTTGTGCCACTTGTGCCTCAAGCTGGCGTAGAGGATCAGTGACAGAACGCTGGATCTCCCTAGGCAGCACAGTGCGGTCCATTCGGAAGGTGAGAGGAGGCCCTCCTCTGCCCAAACTTGCATGGGGGGGACAAGCCCCATCCCCTGCAGTGCTTCCACCTGAAGGTGGCACAGGCCCAGTGGAGGAGGAGGTCCCGGGCTGGGCATCAGACCTGCTGCTGCCAGGTGCCATCGCCAGCTGAGGTGGGACAGGTGGGTCCGCTGGGACCGACCTTCCCATACGTTCTATGTTTAGGAGGATTTAATGACAATAAGGGTTGGTAACAGCCAACAGCATTCCAAATTAGTTGTAACAGCATGCAGTAGTATTCCCATTAACCCAAAACACCAGAGTTACAACAGTAGAACAGCAAGCATAACACATGCATATATAGAACAACAGTGGACATTCCAACAGCATGCAGGATTAATTGGTGGCAACAGGCCACCAAGATTGTGGTATTTGAACAGGGCACATGCATCAAAGTAAATGCAGATATTTATAAACCAATAGGACATATGTCCCAACAAATGTTTTGAGATTAGACATACCCATTGAGGTGTGGAATTGCATTGTTTATGCATATACAGTAGGGTGTAAAAAGATACCTCCATTAACAAGTTATATATACTTATAGTTTACACTACATTCCTATTGACTGCAGGTATATATCCCCTACATGTATTATTACACTAGGCAATGTCCGTTAAATTGTGATATGAGTTTTGCTAGTTCTTTATATACCTGACCTGTATCTGACATACAAACTGTCCAGGATGCAGATGTTACTGCTACGTATTTATGTATTACATTTATATTTATATATCTACATATCTAGATGTGTTCAGGTGACATTATCAGTTATATTTTAACAGACCCCTACATGTCTAGCAGCACACTGACATTTCTGGGGAACACAATAACAAGCTACTCATGTGCCAGATTAACCTGTACATGCCAGCCATGAACCAACAGTTGAGGACTGTATGTATGCTTAACAGCTACTGGCACTCCCTTCATCCACTTTATATGGGCCTACCCAAGTGTGGGTTGATAGCGCTTAATGCATCAGTAGTATTTCTATAATGCAAGAGTACAACAACATATCAAAGAAAGTGACACGGACACACTCCAGGTATTATACCTTTATTGATTACATACCATACTTTTGTAGAGGCTCTCTCATTTATTTGATATAACAGTGTACGCAGAAGACTTATTCAAGACGTATTATACCTTTATTAATGGGTTACAACACTCTTTTTCAAGCCCTCTCACTTATTTTATATAACAGTACATGCAGTGAAATTATTTAGGACTTATTATACCTTTATTAATGGGTTACAACACTCTTTTTCAGGCTCTCTCACGTATTTTATATAACAGTACATGCAGGGAATTTATTCAAGACTTGTTATACCTTTATTATTGGGCTACAATACTTTTTCTCAGGCACTCTCACTTATTTTATATAATAGTACATGCAGAATAATTACTAACCTGCCTGGTGGCGCAGCCTTAGCAGCCTATCTGCATAGGCTTGCTGATTCACAGCACAGACACCTACAGCTGTGAAGTAGATGAAGTGATATTGAGACATAACTATCCATAATATAGACTACCATAACACTTCTTACATAATTCATTCCATGGCTACCTACTCAGTAGTGGGGCATTTTCCATCCCACAGGCCTCCTGTATCCACTGGTTCAGTCAGTCCTCCTTGCATCTCTTCAGGTCTGAGTAGTGGTGTCTGACCTGCTCACCAGTGCGAGGGATGCCTGTGGCACTGGTGAGATCATAAGCTAGACGGTTCCAGGCTTCCACTTTGTATTGGGTGCATTGGAACTGGCCCTGCAGGAGTCTCTCCTCATGATTATGGATGAGGAGCCAAACCATTACTTTTGACTCCTCAATGCCCCAACATTGCGCTCAAAATTGAGAGCCCTCTCCAACACCGGCCATGCTGACTGCAGATGGGAGATACAACCAGTTATGGCAAGTATTCCTGTCTATGGAGCTTAAATATGCCTCATTTCCCACACTTATCTGTGATTGGCCAGTTTTGAAGAAACTCAGCTGAAAGCACACCTGCTTAGCAATGGGTAAACTTCTATTGATATGTATGTGTGTGTTGAAAGTGCATTGATATGAAAAGCTGTCATGGCTTAGTGGTTCAGTACTATGATTATGGTGCACAGTATCCCGGGTTCGAGGCCTGTCATCGCCTTTTATTTTACTACTGGCCAGACCGGCTAGGAGGTGTGGCTGTGTTTAGCCGACTTTGCTCAACTTTGCCCACTGTTGCTCTACGTTGCTCTACATTGCTCGACGTTGCCCGACGTTTCCTGGCGTTGCGCTAGTTAGTGTGGTGCGCAGCTCCGCGCAAAGCTATTGCGCTAGTTAAAGCAGTGTTAAGCTATGAGCAATTATACTGACATGCTTAATACTGGTAAGCTTTGCTTAGCAGTGCTTCACATTGCTTAAGATATGTTACTTATGCATTCATCAGTATGCATAACCATTTCATTTTCTTATATATATATAAAATTTGTTCACTACTACATAGGCCATTTGAATGATTTTTACTAAAATTTCAATGATAAATGTCAGGAATTCTTTTCATATACAGATTTCCAACAGAAAATAAAAAGGGGCGTGGTGGGACTCAAACCGGTAATGCCTCCTTTTTGTGCGAAGGTTCTACTACTATGCTATTGCTATTTTGATTAATTTGCATATAAGTTTCTTATTATCCTCTTCGATGTCTTGACTGCTAACTGTAGCTAAGCAATGGGCAAACCTGCGCAAACACACGCAAATACGGGCAGCTATATCAGGAATAATAAAAAAATAAATAAAAGTTTTACATTTTATAATTGTACTGGGGTTTAGAATGTGGGGGAGTGTAGTGTTGGGTATGTACACATTTGGGCAAACTCGTTCATGTCAGTTGACATTTCCCAATTGAGAGACTTGCAGGGGCGTGGATTTTTGGACTGCTCGGCAGTCCGACATGCCCCCTGCACTCTTGCATTCTCCGTGTTAGCCTTTGAGTTGAGGCAGTGCACCCTCATTAATATGCATGGCGTGCTGCCATCTTACTCTTAGACTGGCGTTTCCATGTAAGACTACTTTAGTCTTACACGGAGGATTCATGAATCATGGGGCCTGTCTTTCTGTGTATACTGTTGGCTGTAAAAATCGGTCTTGTGAAACAAGATCATTACATTTTATGGCAAAAAATATTAAAATATACATTTGCCAAAGAAGGTTGTGCTTACACTTATCCATATTCTAGTAGAGAGGCTGTCTGTCCATCTCCAAACCTGCATCTGTCTCGACTTTACACTGTAAAATTAATCAGTTTGACCTAGTAAATTATAAGCAAGGTAAGTGAGTTAAATTCCTCCTTCAGTAGGAAAATTTCCTTACTTCTTTATGGGAAATTGGTTTAGTAATGTCAGGTTTCAGTACAAAGATGTACAATTCAGTGCAACTTCAAATTCATCACTTAGTATGTACATATTTCTTTATAATGTATATTGTACTGATGAAGCAGGTGAAAATGAAAGAATGAGAGAAATGGATTCACAACTGCAAATGTTCTGGGCAAAGGAATCATAATGAGCATAAAGTAATTATAACAGAGAACTTCATTCTCAGTAATCTGTTCTGGCATTTGTAATTTCTGTGAGAACAAATATAAAGAGAAAAATAAATGAAAGAAGAAAGCACAGGATTGTACAAACTCAAACATCTTGGCAAAGGACTCAGGCAGATCAAATTTTCACTTCAGGTGCTCTCAGATGAAACATATTTAGTACTCCACTCTCAAATGATGACAGACGGCATCCTGCACTTCCTAGGGAAAGCTCTTCCTTATCTCCAGGTCCTTTCCTGCACTTCCACTCTGTGGAGGCCATGCAGGTTCCTCTTCAGAAAAGTGCCTTCTTATTATTCAGGTGAATTAGCAAGTTCTTTTACTCTTCCTTGTTATATTGCCTGGTTACCTGCTATGTACTGAATGAACCTCAGTGGATGGCTCAATACAAAATATAATAACATTGGAAGAGCTATGAGGTTTAAGTGAAAAACCTCCATTTATGACCCAATACTACTGCTTCCTACAGGAGACAGTGAAGTACTATGCCAGCCAACAACAAATCTGTGCTGAACATATTCATGTTTTATACGAATTCTGGTATTCTACAGGTTAAGTTTACTTATGAAATATTACATGCCGACATTGTTACGTGTAATTACAAAACTGAAAGCTTAGAAACAAAGGAAAGGACAAAGATACTTTATATACTTATTTTCCACGATACTGTCTACAGCTCTTGATTTACAAGAATTATCAGATAGAGATGGCATCTTCAATTTTTTCTTTTCTTTTTTTTTTTAATTTTTTACAAAAAACATTACCAAAGTCTATTAAGCAATGACATCCGTGTCCTACATAAATGTGACAAATGAGAGAAAAACATGGGAGTCTTGGGTTACTTTGAATCGTTCAAAAGCATGAAATGACAGAACCAGAAGCAATTAATAATTCAATCATACTTCAAAATGAAAACACCTGAAGCCAGTGTAAAGTGTTTTTGTTTTTGTTTGCAAGCACTTTTCAAGCAAGAGCAAAGTAACATAAATGTGTTTGAAGTGGAATAAACTTGATCTTGCAATATCCAGTTACTGCTCCAAAACTCTGGCACTATAAAAGGGGCAGTTGTGTTTGCTGTACTGGCCTGACTGCTGACAATAGTAAAAAATAATTAAAAGAAATAAAACTATTTGTGCAGTTAAATTATTTAGCGATGGGAATGCAGCAACTGCACACAGAGATGGCACAGGAATTATAAACAAACTCTTTTTATGAATCACTCTTGCACAAAACAGTGAAAGAGCAGTCGGGAGTGCAGTATTTCATATAATACTTTACTATGGAGTTACTTTCAACACCGAGGGGCTTGTTTAGGGATTTGCAGGAAAGGTAATACCATGCAATCCCAGAAATGGCTGTGAATTCAACATTTTACTTTCATTTTTGAAATGGGGTGACAACTATCTGAATATAAGGAAATATGAATTTGCCTTCCTTTTAAAGTGATTATTTCTACCCATTTACTATGCTTTTCTTGAATTTGCCTAATAGATTCAGAGTTGTACCCATATACTCAGTATTATCTCATAGTGCAGTTGGGTGATTGCAGAGGTGTGCTGTAAGATATTACTTGAGATTAATTATTTTAGAGTTATACACAAAGGAGGAATTTTGTGCTAGATTGGAAGTATGATGCAATTAAAGAGATTCTTTAGAATGCACAGACGCCTGGAAGCTATAGATTTTTAAAGTAAGCCACCATGTCCCAAAGGTCTAGTTTCACTGGAGATGGCACTTTCCAGAAATGACAATGAATTTGTAATTGTTATCCCATTGCAATTTATTTAAGACTTTGTCATTCAGCAAAATTGTTATATCAGATTTATATTTATATTTATTAAAAATCATTCCTTTATATTTGCAAATAATAAAATTCAGGCTAGCTGTTTTGCTTAGGCGTTAATCTCATCTACATATATATTTCTGTGTTACAGATAATGGAAACTATGAAAGCTCTAAGTTTGCAGTCATTTGTATACTGAGGGCATTATTTGCAAACTTAGTATGCCATGGAACAGTTTTGGACAAAGCGTATTGTGATTCACAAAAGTCAGGACACAGTGGGATATAATATTCCATGCTGTTGTATTCCACCTGTGCAGGAACTGTAGTCCATGCAAGAAGTACATATGCTGAGCACCCTTTCCTGAATGCATGCCATTCATAAAATGTTTAGCAATGGAATATCAAATGATCCCAATGTGGAAACAAGTAAGACTCCAGCTATGTACTATTCTGTGATGTTGCAGCAGGCAGGGCTGCAGATCCCCTTCCCTGCTAATATGTCACTCAGCAGTGATTCTTGAGAAACATATTAGGCATTACAAAAAATAAAAATAAAAACAGGACTTCATAGAATGGCAGGAAAGTTCCTACCAACAATGGACTTCCCTGCAATGCAAGCAAACCAACTATCCTGTTCCATGCCTACATGATGATGCAAGGAAGATTCTGCCAAAAAAATTGCATAGTGGCAGATCCCTCATTTGTGATAATATCGTAATATCATACATTGCATAATGAAACATTGAAAGCTCAAAAGAATGAACATAAAAAGAGAGATCATTTTACAGTGAATCTACAAATATTGAAAATGTGAGACACGCCCTGCTAATTATATATGCTAATTTTGAGATTGCACTTTAGCAGGATAAGGACACATTCCCTTAGCCCACTGCAACACAATCTCACCATTAAAGACAAAGTTTGCTCATGTAAGTGTTCACCTTTGTTTACATCGGTTAAAAAGCATTCACTCATATGAGTGTTTGCTCATCATAACTGCAACAGCTAATATGGTAATCATTCCTGGTCTGCTGTCTTGTGCGGTGAAGCTTTTTTTATAAACCACTTTCACACAGGTCAGAGGAAGATGGAGCAGTAGGGAGATGCATCTCAGTATGGCACAGAATACCTTATAATGGAGCTACATTTAACACTATAGTAAGGTATATAATACCTTACTGAGTAGTCTGTCCTTGCTGTGTTGTGAAAGATATACATGGTGATCACTATGCTAAATAAACACAAGCACAAGTGGTCAAACTTTGTAAGTCGGTCATGGGAGCTGAATGTCTTGGGGCCATAAGACAGAGAGAGAGAGAGAGAGACTGTACAGTGCTCTGTAGCTAATCTGCAAAGGTACTGTGATTGCTCTGTACAGTGGAATAGCTTTACTGTGAGCCATCTTCTCAGGTTGTATTCTTGTGTACTCCAACCTTCAGTTTTCCCATAGCCTTGTGGAAATGTGTGTCTTGTGAAGCTGGCACGATACCTATCTTCAGATGCTTACATATTTAAATAACAAAACAGAAATCAGTTGAGGAATTTGCAGGGCAGAGCTGCTCAGGATAAGCATTCACTTACACTATTAAACTAATGTTACAGCCTTGCTTCATGATAACAGTAGTACCTATATCACATGAGAATGCAGGATGCTCCTGAGATCCATTCATAATGAGGCATGCAAAGCTATGCTTTAGTGGCACTAGTATGAATCATGTCCATGAGTCACCATAGCTGTACCACAGTGCATAGAACATAGGAGGAGGGATGCTTGTATGCATTGTATCCTCATGTTCATGAATGCCAGTGCTGAGATGTAACAGGTGGTGAAGTAAGGATTTAGGGGAATAAAGGATTAAATCACAAGGGTCCTATCACGGAATACTGAAGCATCTACAGATGATTACATTCTCAACAGAATATTCACCCATAGGTTTCTTTCTTTGAACTTTACATTGTGACTTTCTTTCAACTTATCTAATTATATAAGGACTGGTCTTGTGCTCATCAAGATTAGAGATAATTACATTATCAGGCAGTGTGTGCAATGCTTTTGCTAGATCAAGCTATACAACAAGGACTGATTATTTTTTCTCAAGGGCCATATTCAGAGTACATCTTCCTGAAAGTTGTGCTGGAACATGTCTGTTAACTTTGAATAATTTTTGCTTTGTATTAACATATTCAAAATACACTAATTCAAATTTTTGCCAGGTGTAACTGTGATGCCAATAAATCTGTAGTTTTCTACAAGATCTAATGCTCTGCCCTTATGAACTGCAAGCACCAAAGGTTCTCTCCAGTCTTCCTGATAACAGTCATTCTATCACAGAGCATTGATTTATTTTATTTTATTTTTTTTGATGATGTCAGCAAATACACCTCTAACAATGCAAATAAAAGACAAACTGTGAAAGTCCATATATGGCATGTTTTCTTCCCCTTACCTAATGTATTTATAACCACTTCTGAGTCTGCAGATGAACACTTACAGCATGAATATCCTTAATGAAACAGAGTTGTTTTAAATCATATACAGGAAATGATGTAATGGTTAAATAATAATTAAGAATATTAGCCATTTACTAAAATGGGTAACAACTTGAGTTGTTATGTACAATCGATGCAATGTGATTTGCAGACCTTCTGAGAGCTGATGGCAGGGATGCACCAGCTCCCTATTGAAGTGTCAGCACTCGTAACACTTTGTGTCGACACACCAAAAAAAAAAAAAAGACTGAAAAGGCAGGAGAACAGTGAATAGCAAACACTGTTCATCACGTTTAAACTTGTTTTTGCAGGAGGACAAGTCCTCATACACCCCAAACTTATATATATCAACTCTGGGATCACCATGCCTAGGAGAAAAAGGATTATTCCAAGAAATAGCCATCTCAGACTTAATATATCCAAGTCTGTTTTTTTTTTGAGCCATTTAGTCTCCATATTTTAAGACCTGCTGAAGCGGGCCCAAACTTTTAAAATGGTTACAGGGCTGTACCAATGCCCTGCTTGATGTAGCTGTATAGCATATACAGTTTGTGCAGCATAGCAGTTCTCTATGAATATTATACATGATGTCGCTATGCATGGGCATATAAAAACTGCCATGTGGTTTGTATCAGCTGCAGTTTTTCCAATGCTTCTACTGGATAATCTTCTGTTATATCCAAGTATATTATTTTGTTTAGTCACTTTATGAGCCTTGCTGACCTGCCACAACCTTTGATACCACTACTTGGTGTACGGCATTGCACTAGTCAAGGACACCGCAGAGTTTTGTCTTGTACTTACTTCAGCATACTCCTTAATGCACTAAGGTACTCTAATGTCCCCTTCAAGCTCTTCATCAGCATGCCTGCTTGGCAACACACCTGATCTTATACCTCCTCAACATGCCATTGTGGTTGTTCTATAAGATGATAAGTACCTGCTTTTGAATCCGGTTGCACCTCACCTTGTCATACCACTGCTGATGTTGGATGTCAGTGTGTTTGCAATAGTGGGCAGGTGGCACTATCTGTATGATGCTAATCAAGTACTCTTTCAAAAGTTATATATATATATATATATATATCTATATATATATATATATATATATATATATATATATATATATATAGATATATATATATATATATCAATGCTTTTCCCATGACAAACGTATGTCATAGCTGGTCTCTTGTAATGCGGGTCCTGTTATGCACCTGTGATATTCCCCTGTTGTCTTGGTAACATGCAGAGTGTCCTAATGGGGTCATATTTGCAGTCTGAAATAGGGACTATGGGCACTCTCAAGGTGGTTACAGGACAAATTTGTGATGATGATATCATCAGCATTACTGCACAAGCTTCTTGGGTATATATTACATAACTGGTGTGCTTTCATGTAACTGCTCCTGCCTGCTGGAGGAACATCAGAGAGAATATAAACAAATATAGTCAGTGGTGTAGTGCTGCATTCCTTACTTGAGTTAGTTGCATTTCTTACCATGCAGATGTGCTAACTCTGCAAGAGGCAACTGGAACATGATGTGACTTCTAAAGCAGCATATAAGGTGAGAGCTAAGACAGTTATCAATGAAGAGGATTAGTAATGGGATGACAGACCATGGAATAATCATTAATATCATTGCATGCTGTGAAATAAAACATTTATGGGCATTGAAGCTTTGTGTAACATAATCTTTACAAGAACTTATATGCATGCATATACATATGGAAATAATAAATATATATATATATATATATATATATATATATATATATATATATATATATATATGCATGTGTGTGGGAGTATGTGTGTGTGTACGCATGTGTGTGCAGATTCAACCATTCTAGTCAGTCACTCAACAACAAATTATTTGAAACATTTTCAAATACTACCTAGTAAGTATACTGACAAGCTGCAATATAATACAAGACTGTGTAACAGAAAAGATTGGGATGCTCCCTCTTTTACCCACTGCTGTGTGAACTAAGAGTTGTATAAACAGAAACTCAGGGTAAAGAGTAAAGTTGGGCATGTCCTGCTTCCCAAATATTAACTTACCGAGTGTGGGGTGAGTGGTCCATTCTAAGCTCAGCTGATAAGGGGCTGCATTGTCTGAAATGGGTTAGCTGCCCTGAGAAGAAGTTACTGGGGATGTGACAGTCAGGTGCCAATGGTTTGGTAGTGCACTGTCTGCATTCAAAAAGGAATACAGGTACTGTATCTGCAGCCACTGCTAAAGCACTTCATGTCTGATATTTTAACTGTAGCAACTGGTTTGTAACAGTTTCAGAGCAAAACTTCTTTTGCTTTTCTTTGAGAGAACAATTTTTTCATCCTCAACTTAGAGTTGATGGGAGAGTGGGAGGGATGTGCCTGATAGGGGAACTGTACAGGGTTCTAGATAACCTAGGTATAGGGGGACAGCACAGGGTTCTAAACCTAGGTATTGGGGAACTGCACAGAGTTCTAGATAATCTAGGTATAAGGGAACTGCACAGGGTTCTAGATAACCTAGGTATAGCGGAACTGCACAGGGGTCTAGATAACCTAGGTATAGGGGAACTGCACAGGGTTCTAGATAACCTAGGTATAGGGGAACTGCACAGAGGTCTAGATAACCTAGGTATAGGGGAACAGCACAGGGTTCTAAACCTAGGTATTGGGGAACTGCACAGGGGTCTAGATAACCTAGGTATAGGGGAACTGCACAGGGTTCTAGATAAAATAGTTATAGGGGAACTGCACAGGGGTCTAGATAACCTAGGTATAGGGGAACAGCAGAGGGTTCTAAACCTAGATATTGGGGAACTGCACAGGGGTCTAGATAACCTAGGTATAGCAGAACTGTACAGGGGTCTAGATAACCTAGCTACGCATATGATGCACAGTTAGTAATGGGGAAGGGATTCAAATAATGCATGAGCAGTAGAAAATCAATGAATTAAAGCTCTTTTGCTTGCTTGTCATATTCTGTGCATGAGTTTATGTGTGTGTGTGCATTTTTGCATATGTACATAAATATGCATATATGTATATATATATATATATATATATATATATATATATATATATGTGTGTGTGTGTGTGTGTGTGTGTGTGTATGTGTGTATGTGTGTGTGTGTGTGTGTGTGTGTGTGTGTGTGTGTGTGTGTGTGTGTGTGTGTGTGTGTGTGTGTGTGTGTGTGTGTGTGTGTGTGTGTGTGTGTGTGTGTGTGTGTGTGTGTGTGTGTGTGTGTGTGTGTGTGTGTGCAGATTCAACCATTCTAGTCAGTCACTCAACAACAAATTATCTGAAACATTTTCAAATACTACCTAGTAAGTATACTGACAAGCTGCAATATAATACAAGACTGTGTAACAGAAAAGATTGGGATGCTCCCCCTTTTACCCACTGCTGTGTGAACTAAGAGTTGTATATACAGAAGCTCAGGGTAAAGAGTAAAGGTGGGCGTGTCCTGCCTCCCAAATATTAACTTACTGAGTGTGGGGTGGGTGAGTGGTCCGTTCTAAGCTCAGCTGATAAGGGGCTGCATTGTCTGAAATGGGTTAGCTGCCCTGAGAAGAAGTTACTGGGGATGTGACAGTCAGGTGCCAATGGTTTGGTAGTGCACTGTCTGCATTCAAAAAGGAATACAGGTACTGTATCTGCAGCCACTGCTAAAGCACTTCATGTCTGATATTTTAAATGTAGCAACTGGTTTGTAACAGTTTCAGAGCAAAACTTTTTTTGTTTTTCTTTGAGAGAACAATTTTTTTCATCCTCAACTTAGAGTTGATGGGAGAGTGGGAGGGATGTGCCTGATAGGGGAACTTTACAGGGTTCTAGAAAACCTAGGTATAGGGAACAGCACAGGGTTCCAAACCTAGGTATTGGGGAACTGCACAGAGTTCTAGATAATCTAGGTATAGGGGAACTGCACAGGGTTCTAGACAACCTAGGTATAGCGGAACTGCACAGGGGTCTAGATAACCTAGGTATAGGGGAACTGCACAGGGTTCTAGATAACCTAGGTATAGGGGAACTGCACAGGTGTCTAGATAACCTAGGTATAGGGGAACAGCACAGGGTTCTAAACCTAGGTATTGGGGAACTGCATAGGGGTCTAGATAACCTAGGTATAGGGGTACTGCACAGGGTTCTAGATAACCTAGGTATAGGGGAACTGCACAGGGGTCTAGATAACCTAGGTATAGGGGAACAGCACAGGGTTCTAAACCTAGATATTGGGGAACTGCACAGGGGTCTAGATAACCTAGGTATAGCAGAACTGTACAGGGGTCTAGATAACCTAGCTACGCATATGATGCACAGTTAGTAATGGGGAAGGGATTCAAATAATGCATGAGCAGTAGAAAATCAATGAATTAAAGCTCTTTTGCTTGCTTGTCATATTCTGTGCATGAGTTTATGTGTGTGTGCATTTTTGCATATGTACATAAATATGCATATATGTATATATATATATATATATATATATATATATATATATATATATGTGTGTGTGTGTGTGTGTGTGTGTGTGTGTGTGTGTGTGTATGTGTGTGTGTGTGTGTGTGTGTGTGTGTGCATGTGTGTGTGTGTGTGCAGATTCAACCATTCTAGTCAGTCACTCAACAGCAAATTATTTGAAACATTTTCAAATACTACCTAGTAAGTATACTGACAAGCTGCAATATAATACAAGACTGTGTAACAGAAAAGATTGGGATGCTCCCCCTTTTACCCACTGCTGTGTGAACTAAGAGTTGTATATACAGAAACTCAGGGTAAAGAGTAAAGGTGGGCGTGTCCTGCCTCCCAAATATTAACTGACCGAGTGTGGGGTGAGTGGTCCATTCTAAGCTCAGCTGATAAGGGGCTGCATTGTCTGAAATGGGTTAGCTGCCCTGAGAAGAAGTTACTGGGGATGTGACAGTCAGGTGCCAATGGTTTGGTAGTGCACTGTCTGCATTCAAAAAGGAATACAGGTACTGTATCTGCAGCCACTGCTAAAGCACTTCATGTCTGATATTTTAACTGTAGCAACTGGTTTGTAACAGTTTCAGAGCAAAACTTTTTTTGTTTTTCTTTGAGAGAACAATTTTTTTCATCCTCAACTTAGAGTTGATGGGAGAGTAGGAGGGATGTGCCTGATAGGGGAACTTTACAGGGTTCTAGATAACCTAGGTATAGGGAACAGCACAGGGTTCTAAACCTAGGTATTGGGGAACTGCACAGAGTTCTAGATAATCTAGGTATAGGGGAACTGCACAGGGTTCTAGATAACCTAGGTATAGCGGGACTGCACAGGGGTCTAGATAACCTAGGTATAGGGGAACTGCAGAGGGTTCTAGATAACCTAGGTATAGGGGAACTGCACAGGTGTCTAGATAACCTAGGTATAGGGGAACAGCACAGGGTTCTAAACCTAGGTATTTGGGAACTGCATAGGGGTCTAGATAACCTAGGTATAGGGGTACTGCACAGGGTTCTAGATAACCTAGGTATAGGGGAACTGCACAGGGGTCTAGATAACCTAGGTATAGGGGAACAGCACAGGGTTCTAAACCTAGATATTGGGGAACTGCACAGGGTTCTAGATAACCTAGGTATAGCAGAACTGTACAGGGGTCTAGATAACCTAGCTACGCATATGATGCACAGTTAGTAATGGGGAAGGGATTCAAATAATGCATGAGCAGTAGAAAATCAATGAATTAAAGCTCTTTTGCTTGCTTGTCATATTCTGTGCATGAGTTTATGTGTGTGTGCATTTTTGCATATGTACATAAATATGCATATATGTATATATATATATATATATATATATATATGTGTGTGTGTGTGTGTGTGTGTGTGTGTGTGTGTGCGTGTGCATATGTGTGTGTGTATGTATATGTATTCCCTACATACAAATAATCCAAAAATGTATTTTGCTTCACTGATTTTTCACCTTCATGATGTTCAATAGAAACTGCCTACAAATAAAAAATATATATGCCTTACAGAGGGACTACTACACCTCTAACTTAACATGTATCAACGTCTACAGTGAAAAAAAAACAAAACCTCATAGCAGTTTACTAACGGCTCACACACGATAGCTACGTGCAGTTTTGACAAATTTGAGTTAAAAAAATGGACATACAGCTAACAGCCTTTTTGAGTATAGGTATTAATGTTCACAAACACACATACAGAAAGGATGTGAGACTTATACAATCTCATTATTTATTAGTATACGTCCAATTGTGTGTGTGTGTGTGTGTGTGTGTGTGTGTGTGTGTGTGTGTGTGTGTGTATGTGTGTGTTTATATGTGTGTGTTCATGTTTGATCCTTAATATCAAAGGCAAACTCATAAAGATCTCATTTCATTAAATTTGACCCTTGAAAATGCCCAGGTAAATATTTCTTCCTATTTGTTTTTTGCGCCCATCTGAAAAAGTGTTGTGGGGTGCAATGTTTCATTCCTTGACTACCATGTCTATGGTAGCAGAGCAAATTAAAAAAAAAAAAACACAAGTTGAGTTTGCCTTTGATAATCAGGACTGTACAAATAGGACTGTACAAATATGTGTATGTCTGTATATGGGTCTACTTCTAAATTTTGAACTTTCTAAGTTATGAAACTTTGAACCACTTAAATGGAGATTGCTGTAAAGCGTGGAACGGTATATTTACCATTTTCCTTGCTGTATTGCAATCTTGGAGTTGGTATATTTTAATTAGCAGTGGATTTGCCCCCCCCCCCCCCGCAAAAATGTGAAAAAAAAAAAAGATTTTTTTGTTGTTATTTATTTATTTATTTTAATTTAAATTTTGAGTTTCAAAACTTCGATCTTATGGTCTCAACCTTAAGAAAATCAACATTTTGAAAGTCTGAAATTTAGAAGTAGACCCATGTATACAGATGCATAATTATCTGCAGAAGTAAGTGCCCAAGACAGTGGTAAAAAATGTTAGCAAAAAAGACCAATAACCAATGAAAAGAGTTATTCTGATGAAGTCCTAATAGTAGGATGAAAGAGCTTAATAAAATATTATTGCTTGATAACATTTGGCTAGTGACCACCTAATTCTAACATTATCTTTTTGTTGGTTATTGCTGTAGTAAGTTCCAGTAGCTGGCCTCAGGTACTAGTAGCTCATCTGTTGATCTGAAGGTATTGAGACCCTTTTGACATGAAAACGATGCTATCCAAAGACTGCCCTGATGGAAGTAGTGGCTGCAAGGAATGGGAGCATGGGACAGGCTAGAGGTAGGTTGGACAGTAATGAAGGATCTAAGCTAGGGTATTCAGTATATGGGTGACAGACAGGTCAAGGAAGAACTGTAATTAGGATGTAACAATGGGCATGATTGCCATGGTGCAAGCTTTTATGGGTCACAATTGTCAGGTGTTAGTAGTGCAGGGATGTAGTAACAGAATTCATTTTTTAAATCATAAAAATGCTACTTCTGAAATGAATGTTGTTACTGTATGCGTGGGTAGCTGAGATGCTGAACTTTGTGTGTGGTAAATTTTCTGCAACAAGCTGCTTGTTAAATTTAAGAAAGCAGCTTAATATGTGTTTAGAGCAGAACTGGAAAACGTTTGGGAAACTGCACAGATTGTTAGATGAGCTAACTACGGTTCAGGGTCAAGGGGACAAGGGGGGAAGGTTAAGGTAATAAGTGAAGTGGAGCTGGGCCATATCATAATAAAACTGAGTGGCAGGAGCATATGTCCTCTTGTCTTGCACAGCTTGGCCAGAAGTTGTGTGGAAACTTGCTGGACATTGTTTTAGGTGGGCTTGACACGCTTATCACAAGTGCATGCCTACCTCTCAAATGCTCCTCATTTTGCCTCATATTTTCCTTATCTCTTGTTAATCTTTGATTATCTGGTGAAACATTAAGTACAGTCATTTTGTTACACCAGTAATTAGGGTTCCATGCTTCTCATTCTTCTGAAAATGCATGTTGGTGCAAAACCTGATTATCTTTTAACTTTTTAAGTGAATCAGACTGATATTTCAAGATGTCACTGATTCTGAGCCTTTATCGTCCTCATAATTTTGGCTTGCTCCAGAATTCTTCAGCAAGGAAGCTGAGGGGTATAGGACCCTGGTAGAGCAGGACTGCAATTATTGAAGTTAGATAGTAACCTTTGATTGTATCTGAACTATTATCTTCTGAATGGTTGGATGCATACCTCTCAATTGTTCAAATTTTGCAGAATATTTAGATTTTTGCTTCATATTTTTTTTACTGTTCCTCATAAAATCTGTGCTTTTTATCTGGAAAATTATTGAGTATTGAAATTGATAAATAATAATGCACATTTAACTATCGGACTTCATGCCTTTTGGAAAATGTAAATTAATGCAAATCCTTCTATTCTGGTAGCTAAATTTGTAAGAGCAATTATTAAAAATTCCCACTATCAATATTATAGGGATAAAAGAAAGATTAAACATTAAAGGACTGGCTAGACTCTGATGTGGAGATGTTATGCTTAGTTAGCTTGCTGCTTATGAAGCTCTGTACTACATTCAATGTCTTTCTCATGTTGGTAGTTTTATATCATCATCATCATCAACAACAACTCACTTTTTACTGTTCTTGTACATTAGGTCAAGATGTCTCATCAGTTGTCATTATCTCTCTTGATTCAATACCATTCTCCTACCTTCTTTGGCAGTCTTTCCTTACTGTCACATTTCTTCTCTCATGCATTCCATTTATCTCTTTGCTAGATGCCCTTGTTATATTTTGTCTTCTGACTGTCTCTCCAAATCATCTTCTGAATATCTGCATGTGCCCACTGTAATCTGTTCTCTTTGACCTTCTCTGCAATCAAACAAATTTTGGCTTCTGCTCTGATGTACTCATTTCTTCAACTGTCCCACAGTGTGCATCCTACCACCTGCCTCAGGTACTTCATCTCCTTAAGTTCTAGCTTTCTCAGCTGCTCTGCCTTTACCACCCACATTTCTGTAACATACAGAAATACTGATATCATCACAATTTTACATTTTAATTATCAGTTTCCTTGGGATTCTTCTCACACACACTACCCCAACACCATGTGCCAGTTGGCTGCAGCTCCTCTAATACTAGCTTAAACCTCTTCATTCAAACTTCCCTTCTCCTCCATCACCCAGTCCAGATACTTGAGGAACTTTTACTTCTTTCTCAGTTTTCAGCTTCTAATGATTTCCCACACTTGTTGTGATAACAGCCATCTTGTCTGTACTCAGTTTCATCCCATGCACCTTCTGTGTTGCATTTTACTTCCTCTGTCATTTGCAAAAGTTCAAGTTCAGATCAGTAGTGTAGCTAGGGTGGTGCAGAGGGGGAAACTGCCCCATGCACAAAGAACTGAAGCAGTGCAATCACCCATTCTCAATTCCTCTTTAATGCATACCAGCTTTTAAAAGTTGGTATTGCATTTACAGTCAAATCTAAGAACAGAAGAAGGACTGGACTTTTTTTTTTTTTTTTAATCTTCATTTGAAAAACTGGCATTGGGGTGGACTGGATGCTCTGTCTACAGTACTGGGGAGTGAGTTGTATCTGGCTACCTGGATAATGTGCTAGTAGAAGGAGCAGACTTTTCTTTTGCTCTTTACTTGAAGTGCCAAGGGGATGAGATACTAGTTCTTTGTACCTGCACAAGGCACTGGTTCAGCCAGCTACATGTCTGGTTCAGAATTTGCTCAAATGTCACAATGTCTGCATTCTGCAGCTTTGTTGTCCTGTCCCTTCCAACTAGTTTGCTAATGAAATCTCCCACTGGGAGCCCCTCTACGAGTCTGAACATTGTTTATACTTACATCTTTGGAGTCTTTAGATGGGTTGCACTAATTATACCAATGTTTCCTGGACAATGAACCATCAAAGAAATGTCCAGTTCAGCTCTTTTGAGACCTTATCAAATGCTTTCTCCAAGTGTAGGAATGCTCAGTTGAACTCTTTCTTCATCATCTCAGCCATTTGTTTCATTGCAAACTGTGTTGGTTATGTTGCATCCTGATCCAAATCTGAACTGCTAATCTTCAGCCTTATTCTCTACAACTCTGCATGTTTGTTTATCAATCAGTGTAATCAATGTTTGTATATAAATAAATAAATATATATATATATATATATATATATATATATATATATATATATATATATATATATATATATATATATAGGTCTATATTATATCATTGAATGTTTAAAAAAGTGAACAATGAATAATTGACCCCATGTAAGTGAAAGCTTACAGTCTTGAAAGCTCAGAACAGCGATTTTTTTCCAAGGGAAAATAAATCACTGTTCCAAAAAAAAAAAAAAGAAAAAGAAAAAACATTGAAAGAATACATAAAGTGGGAGGCTTCACCCCCCCCTCCCCTACTTAAATATACCAACTCCGAGATTGCACTACAGTACCTAAAATGGCAAAGTAATGGAAGTGGCCAAGCGAATACTTTCTCTGTGAAAGAATTTGCTTAAAAGCTGCTTCGCTATTTTACCTTTTCGTTGTTTTAAGTTTGTCCAGGACACATTCGATGGAATGCATCTTCGGTCATCTAATGGAACCCATATATATATATATATATATATATATATATATATATATATATATATATATATATATATATATATATATATATATATATGGGTTTAGTTAGAATATCAAAATTTCACAATGTCGAACTTCATATGGCTCAGACAATATGATCGATATTCTGAAATGTCAAACTCTTTTTATTGAGCCTGTGATGCAGTGATGATTTGAATTTGCCCTTTTCCTCACTTTAGTGTGATCTCAGAGTTGGTATGTATACGTAGCAGGAGTTTCTGTTGTTAGCTTCTTCTCTGATTTTTCAGAACATTGATATTATGGTCTTGACCATATGAGGTTCGAAATTCCGAAATGTTGCTCTTCTAAATTAGAGCCATATATATAACCATTGATAGACACAGTTTTTGAGATGGATCTGCATTTTATGTCATTGGATTAACATTAGATGTGCTGCTTACACCAGCTAGAAAGGTGGCCTTGCCACAGCCATGTCTTTCTTAGGCTGAGAATCTGCTGCTGTGGAACAAACTTTTCATTTACTGAAGGACAAGCTCCATAAATGCAGGACAAAATAACACAGATGCAACAAAGCCAGAATAGCAGACATCATAGAATTACAGAATTAATGGGCCTTTTCAGCTTTGCCTGCAGGGCACCAGGTTAGACTTTTTTAGATCTCTGGCCTGTGGCCTAAAGGGGGAGGGGGTTGAGGAGAGCTAAGTACTGGCATCATCACATCTGGTTTACACATTCTGTTAGGACCTTGAAGTGCAGCTTCACTTTCTGCAAAAGTTTAATGATATCACTTTTTAGCAGTCAGATAGGTGAACAATGGGTGGAGACACAGTTGGCTTCCTGGAGGTGGGAGATTAGTTTCCAGGAGTGTGTGTGTGTGTGTGTGTGTGTGTGTGTGTGTGTGTGTGTGTGTGTGTGTGTGTGTGTGTGTGTGTGTGTGTGTGTGTGTGTGTGTGTTGGGGGGTAACATTGGAAGGGACATTACCCTTCTGGAGCTTATGCACATTAGGACAGTTTTGAACATTTGGCAGTTGAAACTCAGCAGCCACAGGGTAAGGTTTCATTCCGATAACCAGGCAATAGTAATGGACCTTACCAACAGATAGACTAGATCTGATTATGTAGTACCTCTCAGAATATGTTTTATGCTTTAGTGTGAAATATTTCTTTTTATAATCGTTATTTTAGAGGTTAGCATTATAACATTTCTAACTCACTTTCTTATCAGCAATTTCACAGGTTCAGATTGCTGGCTCCAGAAGCTGTGGAAGAAATGGGCAGATACTGGCAGAAGCTTAGAACATCTGACTATCAATGGATTTGCGCAAATATGGGAATCTTCAGCATTCAACACCAGAGTAGATTTAACAATGGCATAGTATGTTACATGGCATTAATGAATCAACTTCCTTCAGTAGACAGGAGTTGGTAGCTGAAGCTAAGATGTTATCTGCAATACAGTTGGAAGTAGAGTGATGTCCTAACAACAGTTTGGTTGCACTTAGCAGCCATTGGCTAGGTCTGAAGGTAAGAAGACTAAATGCCTTTACAAATGACTGGTTGCATACTGGGATACTGAAGGAGTAGAAAGACTGATTACCAGCACTCGAGACAGGAGGCTGCCTTTGGGGAAACTCCTTCTGCTCTCCTTACTGTGAGGGCTACATGCCGTTCTAAAGGATTATTAAAACTATGTATCTTTGGTCAGTCTCTTTATAATACTTTACTGTGGGGTCCTCAGGTTTAATGAGCTGATGACATGAACAAAAGGAGAGGTGTGACAAGACTTCTTCTTTTGAAGTGAGCCTAATTTACAGGGGTCAGCGTTCATGCATGTAAAATTTAACAGTTAGTAGAAGGTTGCCAAGTAATGGTGTGACATTTAATGGTCAGATTGATCTGACCAGTGTCATGTCTGTACATCTTTCAAGAAATTTCAATCAGCCAAGGGGGATATACATCAGCTTTTTTTTTCTAATTTTGGGAGAGGTCATTTATAACAGCCTAGCAAGAGGAGGCCAAATTTAAGGTGGCCATCCTGGCACAGGGTATTGACCAAGCAGAGTTTTCAGCTCATTCACTTTGAATTGGTAGGACTTAAAACCTAGGCAATGCAGCAACCTCTATCAAGGTAATCAAATGGGTTGGTTATGTGATGATAGTCATCTGTGTACTTAACTTACAGCAGGCTGATATTATAAAATCCATGATTGATATCATATATATGCTTAGATAAAGAACAGCACATAAAAATAACAAATAATAAAAATTAAAGGCCAACAATCATTTGACTCTTCTAATTCAGCTGTTAACTCAGATACCAGCTAAGATTGACAAACTTTGGATGGGGTAAGCCACAGAACATGGTTTTGCAAATTTTATCAAAGAGAGGTAGGATACTCAAATGAAAGTTCATGTGATACAGAATAATGAAACTCCAACATATATGGAGGTAATAGTTACCAGTAACAATGATGTGAAGAAAGTAAGAAATTCAAGTCATTCTAATGGTTGCAACAGCCATAAATTGGCTGTATAGATATGCAACAAAGTCTAGAATATTTAGGATTTTTGCTTGAAAGTGTTTCCATACGTATTGTTATAGCCCAAGTAGACTCCAAAGAAATTTTTCTCAGGTAGATTGCAAATGTTAGAGGTGTGATGGGGAAGAAAGTGATAATTGTGAACATATTTTTTGGGGTGTAATGAACTGTCAGACTTTAACAATTCCCTACATACTACTCTGTCAGAAATGCTGGGTGAGCAAATTGGTGTAACTAAGGAAATTATCTTTTTTTGAGCTGGAATGCAGGATCTGAATTGCATAGACATAATAAGGCATTGCTGAGTTTAATTTTGGCAGCTGCCAACAAAAGCAGTCACTAGAAAATGAAAATCAAAGTCTAAACCAATTGCATTAGAAGTAGCAAATATAGTAACAGAGGTAAAAGGCCTGCAAGTAGGATCGGTAGGAGCAAATTGCATAGAAACAATGGAAATTATGGGAACAATTCATGCAGATTAATATTTGGAGGAAGAATGAGGTTTAGCAAAAGGCAGGAACTGAATGGGCTATGTAATATTTGATGGACAATGATTGTACAGAAGACACTATGTAATATATCAACTTTGATAGTATAGGATATATCATGTTTGTAAATGAAAATTTCCTGTGATGTTTTGTTTTCATATATAAATTTGTTTTCATATATAAATGTATGATTTCCAATGTCATAATTGATAATTCAATGAAGATTGAAAAAAAGAAAAGTTTTAGTTTTGACATAGCAATGGGAAATGTGGCATGAATGTGAATCCCTGAAGAACAAGATTTTTTTGACTGGAGACATCATTAAAAATACCATGGACTACAATCGGATAACATAATTTTCCATTAATATATTAGGATGCAATGAGTACCCAAAGGACTTAGGTTGTTTAAGTTACCAAATGGACTGGAAAAGGGGTACATATTACATGGGGAACATATGGAGCTTTATGATAGAACGGGAAGTAACATAATATATTTGTTGATCAGAGAGAATGATAGAGGCATAAGTAAGTTGGAGGAAGAAATCAAAATACTACAGAAAGATGTTGTTCAGGACTTATTATTCCCCACCTTTGATGATCTTTACAGTACAATTTTTCATAATGTTGAAATATACAGTGAAACAGACCACAGGAATTAAGGGAAAAACTGAAAAGAGGGGACTATTGGACAAACCCTAAACCTCCAAGTGCTGGAAAAAGCCCAGACTGACAGAAGACACTTTTAATAGATTTTGCAACTATGATGATAAAGAAGGTGAGCACATAGGTGATATCTTTTGCAAATACAGAAGCCAGTGAGGAAATTGCTTGCACTTATGGAGATGGAGAACTCACTGGCTACAGCAACCAAAGCCCCATATAGTACAAACAACCAGTGGCAAGGGGCTTATGTAATGAAATCTCAGAATGTGAAAGGCAGGGGATGTGTATACACCTGATAAGCACAGGGTGCACTTCAGATACTGTTTTTAACTTAATGTGTTCAAAATATACAATTATAGTAGTTTAACAATTTCTCCAGTGCATGAAGAACTGTTTTAAATGGTTTTGATTTTGTTCCATCTAAGAAACCCAATTTAGTAGAGTATATTGGAGCATAAATACCATAATAAGAAGCTTAATTTGTACTTTCTAATAGAAAAAGTATTGAAACTCATACAATGAGCATTTTGTGATGAAAAGCACATTCAGCCCCTGTGTATAACCATCCATAGTTTTATTTGAGAAACTGAATTTTAAATAGGATCAATGTTCAATAATACTCAAGATTTTTTTTTATAATCCAGGTATGGAAGAAGCAAAACGTTTGATGGATTTAATTGGTAACACTGAGTTATGTATTATGGAACCTGATGGGGGAGCTGTCATTACAGATTGTTTCACATAAACAAGTAAAATGATGGACTATTTAAATAACAGTTACTTTTTATTATTGTGTCAATAAATTACATTTACATAGCCTACGGGAAGTTAATTTTATTTTTGGAAGACATAGGTTTGGAGTGCAGTTTTCTCCCAAAGTGATGAATTTTTAAAGATGAAAAATCCTTCAATCCCATCTATGTTTGAGATTCCAAAAGTGTACAAATTAATTACTGACTCTCCATTGAGGCCCATTGATGCCCATTGTGATGGCCAGGGGTTCAATAATAGAACCACTGGCAAAATTTGTAGATGGGAAATTAAAAGTTATTTTTAAAAGATCAAACCCATGTCTTTGATTGATTCCTGGCACTTTTTGAAAAATATGGGAGAGCATGATAATAACATGATAATATTATTTTTCTGGGTGTTGACTTGAAAAAAAATATTTTTTAGCTATTCCCCATGATGTAGGACTGAAGTGTTTTTTTTTTTTTTTAATTTTATTGGCTAACAATAAGACATAAGCATATTAACAACTTTTATGGAGACGGTGCTGCATCACAACATTGTTTAAGTCAATGGAGAATATTATAGGCAGACTACTGGTTAGTAATGGGTGTGTATCATCAGCCCCTACTTTTGTCAGTATTGTTTTATTGTAGTGGGAAGTCAATTTTGTGTTTTCCTCTGATTATTGGAAAAACATATATGCTATCATTGTTTGGATGATCTGTTTATGCTCTAGACAGGAGATCACAACAATATATGCATTATAGCAATATCACAACAATATTTTTGTGGTTTGCATGTGAAATTAATAATGATAACTGTAATTTTCTTGACATTATTATTTCCAAAAAAAGAAGTATGGAAAAGAGATTTGATTCCAATATTTTTCAGAAAACCACATATTTAAATGGTTAGTTATATTGCTCCAGTTTGTCTGACAAAGGGAAATTTCATCAAAGGGCAGACAGTGAGGTTGTTATGACCGGTCTCAGATGATAACCAGTTTAAGCAAGAATTAATATTTTTAAAAATGTTTATGGATGGAGCATTCCATAAAAACTGATTGATGACACTGCTGAATATATATTTTACCAGAGAGGACCAGTCAATACTGGTCTATTTTAAGATTTCCAGATACCTTTATACCTAACCACAGAGCAGACATTTGTATAGTTTGTATAACAATGCAATGGTTAAAACTTTTAGTAAAAATGGTGTTCAGATAATGGATATTTCAAATAAAAAGTCAGAAAGGAGTTTTTGGGAGTGTTGGACTAATGTCTAAATTGTGATGCAAACCATGCATATAGTTTACAAAATGGTAGAAATTTAAAATTGTTATTTGAAATGAGTAAGATGTACACACCCAGCACCACCGGTTCTATTTAAGAGATGAGAAAATATTGTGCCTGTACCCGATGTAGTTACATTTATGATAGTGTCAATATTACAACTGGAAATTATGCTAAAATTAGCAGTACCTCTGGTAGGCTTAATTGCAATATAAATGAGTCTGTTGATGTTCCCACATACTTGCCTTGCCCTGCTTTTTTACATGGGGAAAACTGTGCAGGCATTAAGAGTATATTTACGCCATTAAAAGAGGCAGCTTAACTAATGGTCTTATTAAACATTCAAGAGATTGTGGAAGTTAAAATATTTGTGTTTAACATCTTGGAAAAGGTAGCACATTATGAAAGGGGTGGAAACTGGTTATCTTACCTAGAATTTAGGGAGCTCTATTGGCAGGTATTATTGAATGTGACACAGCTGCTCTGTATTGATAACAGCATTTCTGTTAGAAGTGTTCTTGCAAAGTTGTAAAAAACCTGTTCTTTTTTTTTTTAATTAATGGTTTTATCACCTATTTTTGGATAGTCCTATCAAACATATAATTAATGTCTAATTAATATATATTTATATTTACAGATTTTTTAAAATAAATTCTTAGTTGTATTTTGTATTTTTAATTCAAATCAATTGACTTTATAAGGTTTGTTCTTATTGGCTTAAGGCTTTTAGTCATTGATACTTGAATATGATGTTGATACATTTTAAGCTATCTGATGAAGTTTCATATTGAATAGAAGCAAAAGCACTCATAACAAAAAATAAATGAAGAAGTGATTTGGGGCCATGAGTCAATGATTTATTATAAAATTGAAGGATATCTAAAGAAATGAGTTAATGGCAAAGGAAAGTATAGGCAGTGGGAAAACAGGGTAGCCTTACTGGGCAATCCCAAATTGAAAAAGCTACCAACTTAGCATATAAAACCCAAAGGAACCTACAAGTGTTACTGCACATTGTTAAGGGCCTTAATGAGAAGTTCCATACCCTACAATCTATCCTCACTTTGGAGAATACAGACATCTGTGCCATTACCAAGACATGATTTAAAGTCAAAGAAAGTACTCCAGTACTGCAAGGCTGTAGTGTCGTCCACATGTTTAGATCATCAGCTGCACAGATAGGGACTAAAGGTGGGATGTCTCAGTCTACATTAGCAACAAGAATAGCTCTAGATTGCTTAAACATGATGATGCCATGGAGTTCGTCCACATACAAATCACAATAGACATAGTCCCTTCCCATATCCTAGCAAGCTATAGATCACCATCTATGTCCCAAGAATCTCATAAGTCACATGCAGACCTGATACAGGCACCCACCATCAAGTCAAATATCCTATTCATGTGAGAAGTCAATGACCCCTCTATAGACTGGGAATCACACACTGCCTTCAACTTGCAAGCACAACATTTCATGGACTTTATTAACACAAATACTCTTAACCAGATAGTGTACACTCCAGCCAGAGGTTCAAACATACTGGACATAGTACTCACCAATATGGAAAAGCACTGCACCTGCAGCTGTGTCACATCCTCACTAGTGAAGATGGATCATAAAGCTGTCTCCTTCAAAATAAAAATCAACATGGAAAACCCAGCAAAACATGCAACATTTGGTAATTCTTCTAAACTGAACTACATCCTATTAAGTGATAGTTTGTCAAAATCCAATGCCCCTCTGAACCTCATCTTCAAAGCAAACTAATGGTTGCATGTAGTCCTGTACCTTTCAGAATTCAGCCCAAAACAAACTGCAAAACCAAACCACACTAATGAAATCCTAACCTTAACCAGGTATATAATAAAAGGAAAAAACTCATGACCAAATTTAGGAAGAGTAACTCTCATTATGACAATAACTCACTATTACTAAACAGAAAGCTAAGAGGAATAATTAAATGCAACAAAGCCAGTTATGAGTTTTACTGGGTTAAGTAGGCATGACTGTCAGGCTAAAGGCAACCAGAAGGCCTTCTATAGCTATGTTTAAAGGTTTCACAGAGTTGTGTGCTGAACTGGTGATAAATGGTACCACCTTCACAGAGCAGACAGACATAGTGAATCTGTTAGCTGGCAAATTCAGCTCCCACTCCCCCCAACTCTCCCCCTGCTTCCTGCATCAAGTCTCTACTAGCACAACCCCCCCCCAACTATTAGCAGGGAGAAGGTCATAGTGGCACTCACTAAGGCCAGAAACAAAGTCTCAATGGGCCCAGACAAAATCTTGGGTTGCCTTCCAAATAGCTTGAAACATGACCTATCAGCACCACTTGAGTCACTTTTCAACTACAACCTCAAAAAAAGGTATGTTACATGTGAATGTAGAACTGCAATGGTTATCTCTCATCAGAAGGGTGCATCATGATCTGACCCCAAAAAGTACAGGCCCATTAGTCTGACTAGTCTAATATGCAAAACCAGGAAATGAATTATATGGAAATGATCAACAAAAACATTGGCAAACTACAGAAATTGGAATGATCACAGTTTGGTTTTATCAAATGAAGGTCATCTCTACTTAAACTAGTAGACTTTTTTGAGAAGGTCACCAAGGCAAGGGATGAGGGGTAAACATTGCATACCACCTACCTATACCTGGTTAAGGTGTTCAGTAGAATAACCCTTTAATGCATTGTTGACAAACTCACCAAACTTGGCACAAATCTCCTGTATAACTTGCAGGATTGCCACCTGGCTCACAGATAGGACCCAGAAAGTCAGGATTGGTGAGACCACTTCCTCCAAGCCAGTGGAACACCTCAGGGCTCAGTACTAGGCCAGCTACTGTTTGGCATCTACTTCTCAGAAGTCAAGGGTAATGCCAGGGATTATTGGCTCATCAAATTTGCAAACAACTGCAAAATGTGAGCTTTCATACATTCCCCTTATGATACTAACATCCTGAAGGAAGTTCTAACACATGACAAATATCTGGTGTCAAAGCCACAGATTTAAAACCCAATGCCAAGAAATTCAGTATAGTGCATTTTAGGAAAAAGTCCACCAGGTTAATTACTCCATTGATAAGACACCCCTAACAGTTGACACAGTAGCTAGGGATCTGGGAACATATGCAGACAGTAGCATGGCCTTTGACCGACTTGTAGCCAAGATAGTAAGAAAATCATTCTACATTGCCCAACTTATAAATAAGGTTATGACATCCTGGTACTAGTACTACTTTGCTCGGCCCTTATCAGATCCATAATTGAGTACAATTCCCCCTTCACCATGTACCTGAACAGGCATATGCAACAGCTGCAGTGCCCACAGGGGTTCTCATCAAGAAAATTCAGGGTATGGACACATTTTCCTATTTAGGTTGCTAAAAGCCCTGTCTCTGTTCTCAGTCTCTTACAGGTTAAGGAGAGGTGATCTATGCTTGGCATATAAGGCATCCTCAGATGCAGCCCTGATGAATCTTTTGCACATCCACAAAATTAATAGCACCAGAAACACTACATCCATGGATTTAAACTTTGCTTGTGAATGAAATGTGACAAGAGAGGTATGTGTCTCAAAGCCCCACCCCATTCTGAAATATGCTCTCCAGCCATGTAAGGCACAGTCCATCCATAACCGTATTCAAATGTAACCTTAGCCATTGGATGAGAAACCAAAATTTCATCCCAATCTGGCCCCATCTCTTTGAGAGACAGAAGCCAGCAGTAAATGTTCCCTAATTAATATACCCACTACACCTTTAGCAATGTCCTAACTAACCTATCCCTCCAAATTGTCCCTCATTTTACATGAGGACACATTTGGGTTGGATTATATGGCTAGGCTTACAAAGGCCCTGGTGGTCATTAGCCTAGTATATACATATGAATCTATGAGCAAAACAAGAGAAAAGATGATTAAAAGGCAAAGCAATAAATAAATATAATGAGACAAAAAAGGGAGAAAGTAAAGGGGAATTAATGTCAAAGAAACAAACAAAAGACAGGGCTGATTGATAGATAGATAGATAGATAGATAGATAGATAGATAGATAGATAGATAGATAGATAGATAGATAGATAATATATACAGATATGTAGGTATAACTCTCAACCACGCAACACAGGAAATCTGGACAAATCCACAAATAATGGAGGGACAAAGGCTCCAGAAATAGGCACAATTTTTAAATATTGCTCTTATAAACTTAGAAAGCTGATAGAATAACAATATTTGCATTAGAGTGCATTTTCTGAATGGTATAAACTCTGAAACTCAAATATCTGTTATTATTTATTGACTTCAATCCATAATGATTTGCCAGAAAATCAAAAATTTTATGAGGAAAACACCAAAAATATGATGCAAAAATCTGTGCATTTTGCGAAAATCTGGACAATTGAGACGTATGGTAGCTACACATTCAGCAATAAAAAAAGACATCTATAATCAGCACCTGCTCTGTAATTTTATTAGTGATAGGCTTTGTTTCCCCTCTTGATGTTTTGAACTAGCCATGTTTTCTCTCTCTTCATCTATTGCAGACCCATGGAATCTTTTCATTATAAGTACTTCTCATATCCATTTGGTAGCCTGTTAGGCCAAGAGGTCTTCAAATGGAACTGGATTTAGGAGAATGGAAGTTATATTGGCAAGGACTAAGAAGAATGGCTTGATCACAGCTACTGCTCATGATACGTGAAATTGTCAGACAGCATGCTAGTCCCCAAGTTCTTGTAGTAGATTTAGGGGCCAATGGCATAAGTGCTCTTCACAAGAGACAGCACTTATTTAGGATTTGGGGAGATATTACCCAGGGTAAAAACATCTTTCTAGGGCTGCTAGTGGTTTAGTCTGAAGTGCTAAGAGGTTTGTTATGGCATAGTGTGGAAAACAGTAGATAACATAAGAGCTATTGAAAGAACTAGGGAATATACCAGCCAGAATGGGACATAACCCAGTCCTATAGTGCCAAATGTTAGGATTATGATGTCAGATACCCCACCTGATTTAGATCAAACAGTGTTTACTTAATAGACATATTCCAGGGCACCTTTAATGTTCATATCTCCCTACTCTTGTAGGACCCATAGAGGGTGTGGTTCTGAGGCATTACAAGAGGGGAACAGACAGCCATGCTATAATGGACAGGCTGCCTAGTGGATCCTACAGTGGAAGTTTGTTCAGGAAATATAACCACACATTCAGTTAAGCAATGCTCAAGCATGCTGGTGATCTCATGAGTTTGTCTGTGCGAAGGTGGCAAATATTCACCAGAGCTTGCTGGAGGAATGCCATCTGGTAACCTGTTGGCAGTGGTCTGTGGCTTCTGGTATCCTTGACAGGCTTGAAATTTCTCTACAAGGACTTAATAAACTATATAGAATTGTATCACAGGATTATATAAAAGCTGGGTTTAATAAAGATATTTGGTCAAATAAGAATGAAATTTGCCTTTGGTTATTAGAAATGACATGCTGATTGAAGTCAAGCTTATTGAAAGTTATTCTGTAGCAAGGCTGTATTGCTTATGGAAATAACAATGTATATCATAAACAGCTCTTATTAATTTGTTCAAGGATTAGATCTGTATTCACTAATAAACCATGAATTTACAAATTGCTTTCAAATTGTAGATGTAATGCTATGGAAAGGTGAAATAAAGTATTGTTGAATAATACAGCTTTCTACAGATGTCTTCATTGAGGTGAAGGGATTCATTAGTATGGATATATTTTTGACATTAACATCATTTAACATAACATTTTTTTAGTCTGTTGTTACCATACTATGGATAACCTAGAAGCAAATTCCAGCATTCTGTTTTGCTTTTCCAGCCAATGTTGTTGTTGTTGTGTCTTTCAGCTTTTCCCTGTTAGGGGTCGCCACAGCAAAACTCCGGTCCGCTAATGATTGGCAGTAGATTTTTATGTGCCGTGTTGCCAGCTCTGACGCACAACCTTCAACGAAGGTACACCCATTCACGCATGTCTCCACACAGAAGATGCTTTAGATGAGAATCGAACAGGACAACATCTTACTGGGAGGCAATAACGCTACCGCAGCACCACCACCGTAAATATTTGCTGCCTGAAGAGAATAGTTTGGTGACAGAGTTGCATTTTTCTGTACCAAAGATTAAGAATCATTAAGTCAGAATGCCTGCCAAAATATACGTGCCTGTGCACATATCAAGGAGGATTTTCATTATTTCACAATGAGTACTAGCATAATAAGAGAACAGATTTAATTTTGGAGTGTTACTTAGCTGAATAACCAGATACTAAAATGGCTCCATTCATTGTAGGTTCCATTCAGGTTCAACCTATTTGATGCATTTGTAGGCAAATTATTATACTGTAGCAGGTTTGAGGCCTAGCAATGCTTTTATATTGTTCCTTTATTCACAATATCAGCACCATTCATATTTGATTATGGAATGTGTTATCTCATTTATTTGATGCGCTGCCATTTTAGGTTTAAAAGTGGCTAGATGTCTAGGCTAAATGCAGTCTTAATGGTTAGTACAAATAATTGAAAATTGGCTCTTGATGATGGTCACTGCTGGCATGACAACCTTGCCCAATTTACAAAAAGGGAAAAAGGAGTTGATGTCAATGGAAGTTAAAGCAACCGCTATCTTCCTGATAAATAGTTGTGATTTGTATTCCTGTTTTATTGTGTTAACATTCATATACCTGGTCTTGTTTCCATGGCATAGAGTGGTACAGCCCTGTCTGTGGCCCAGACAGCATGTATTTGACAGAGGCACTGGAGAATCCTAGTATGGGAGGATAGACTTTTGCAGTTAGTGCTAGCTCATCCATCTAAGAAGGAGGGTTGTAGCTTGACTCACTGCATTGGTGATACCTGCATCAAATATCCTAATGTGTACATGTTGTGACACCTACAACAAGGATCCTTGTGAGCCCATGCCACACTTCACCCAGGTAAGAGAGAGAGAGAGCATGTATAGTAGCATACATGTGCCTCCAGGTAGCAGCTATAGTGTAGCATGCCAACAGCAAGGGAAGGAGCATAAGCAAAACCTCACCACCCTCCCAGCACTTGATGACATCACTCTCTTCACCTGACTCTCACATCTCATGTTAACAATTTGACTTGTCAGCAATCACATCTAAGTAAAATGGAATGTATTATCTGGGTGAGCAAGGGGGAGCTTGTAATGCATAGTAGGGGTGGGGGACCAAAAATAAATCAAATAAGTACAAATATTCATATATCCCTAGGCAGTGCTTGGTGTTAATTCAGAAATAGTATGATGAAAGATCTGTAATTAGAATGTAGGTGTTATCACTGAAGTGAAAGTAATATTGTTATAGAAGTGTTTTAATTAGAAGCTGGCTTACATATTTTAAGAGTATGTTTTTTTTTTAAATAATGTCTTATGGAGAAAAAAAATATTAGTTATGCTCTGAATTATAGGAGGCAGCAAGTAAAAATACCTTATTAGTTGCAATTTTACACTCGTTCCACCTCCCCCTTATCTTTTTAAAATTAAGAAAAAATATTTGTCATCCAAACAATAATGTGCACTCAAGAATTATTATTTATGGGCATTGAGCAATTACATTATGCGTCTTCTGCTTTAAGCAGTGGAATAATTAAAAGTGGATTACAGTCAGACAAGGAATAATTTCATTTAGAACACATTTGCCTTGCTAATGCAGGTAAAGCTAAGCAAGTGTTTATAAAATCTTAATTACATTTATTGCAGAGATTCTTAGTATACGGAAGGATAAAGGTTCTTTGTCATATAAGAGAGCTCCCAGCTGGACACTGGAGGAAAAATTAGGTTTTGATATTACACATGGGAAGGTAGACTAAGATTAGCATTTGGATAAAAAGACGATTTATCAGTGAAATGACAGACATGATTCATTTAAGAAATGGAATGCTGTGCAATTGAGTCTGAGCATGTTTGCATCTATTGCTTAAAGGAAAAGGAAGATGCGTTCAGATTTGTAACTATTTATAATGCTTCCCATTACAAAAGTAATATTTATATTCCCCAGTGATCCATGCCCAGCTATTCCTTTATGCAAATAAATGCAAAGCAATGTTGTATTGCAATGGTTTAATTTATGGAGATCATTATACTGCAGTGAATCATGGGAATGAAGATGCTGACACTAAACTATGTCACTGGGAAATAAAGAATTCTGTGCATAGCCAGTCTATGTTAGCAGCTCATTACTGACATTAACTTAAGAAATTGTGATATGGTGCTAATTCAGAAACTGAATTAATTAAAAACACAAAAGTACCAATGGGATGTTACCTAATAAATATAGGAGACACACGGTTGTCAGTGTTTATTCAGTTATGTGCCAGTGTTTTTTTTTTCAGTTATGGTTTACTAACTATTAATTATGTTCATACATGCATATCCCGCCTTTAATTCAATGTTAATCAATGACCTCTGTTACCTTCAAAAAACTAACGCCACCACTGCTATTAAATAGTTTTGTAAGTTTCATAAGCAAGCTCTCTCATATATTCAGTAAGTTGTTGTATTTTCCTCCATTGCTTGCTTATTGCAGAAGGTGCTATTTATGTATGTTTGTGTGTGTGTGTGTGTGTGTGTGTGTGTGTGTGTGTGTGTGTGTGTGTGTGTGTGTGTATACACAAAAGATGCATAAATTTATGTTTACACATTTTAGATACACAGATGTGCATAAATACACAACTGAATACATATTTCCTCTAGCTGTTTTCTTTCACATGGCATTAACGACTTTAGTCAGAGCATCACAGTTTGCTGTTGTGAATCTAAATAATGTATTGCGAGGAGAGAATTCATTTATAAAGTTCAGTGACGAAAGGTTCTTTATCGCACAGACAAAAAAGAAATATAATGAAATTACCTCCAGTCCTTTGAAAACCTCAACAGAATAGTAAACGTATCTGCTGTGCAACACAGTCTGTCCCATTACCTGGACGTAAGCAGTTTGCACAACAGTGCAAGAAGGTAAGGTGGCCCTTTAGTTCTGAGGGGTGAGGAAGAGAAGAGAGAGAGAAAGGTGAGCATATTCTCTTAGTGTGCAGGGTTTGTCAAGGCTCTTAGGGAAAGGCTCTGACCATTCAAGCACTACAGAACTACAAGCTTCACATGTCAGCTAGTTTTACACTGCAACAAAGATGGTCAAGGGCATATCTGAAAATTAGTTGTATTTATGGAAGTTGCCATTTCTTGCACTCTGTAATTTCACAGCTATTAATTCACAAAACACACATTAAAGGAATAACTAACATGGTTAGGTCACATAGGATACAGAGTATGTGTATCAGAACGGTATGTACAGGACAAGAATAAAGCAATGAGAGAGGGTACACTGGAGAACTTGCAACAGGTTATATGGAAGAATTTGTATTAATGGGTGTCATATCCTAGAGATAACAGTTACAGGACTACCCTAGATGGAGCTCTTTGTTAATTTAGTGTTTTCAGCTAAGTTATTTGTCAAGTTAGTGTTTTCTGTATTTAGCAATGCACTATCATTGCATGACAACTCTGCAGTTTGGGGATTTTTTGCATACAGCTTGAAAGTGCAATGTATATATATATATATATATATATATATATATATATATATATATATATATATATATATATATAAAATCATTAGTTACTAAGATATCATCATTCATTTGGCAGGAAAAAGGTAATTAATGGAAGCCTTCCAGACAGACATAAGCAGTTAACAATTCTCTAATACGTCAACAGTTTCTCTGTTAAAAGAGTTCCTCCAAGACCCTAAATTTTTAAAAAGTACGGAAATTAGTTTAAGCGATATTAATAAGTCAAAGGTTTTCTGTTAAGAGTTGCTCCAAGACCCTACATTTTTAAAGAGCATGGAAAGTAGTTTAAACAATATGTGCTAAAAATAGACAGCAGCCTAGAGCAATAGCAAGCTGAATTGATGGAGAAGAGAACAGCTATCATCATGTTCTCCCACAAGCAGGGTGAACTGTAAATCTCTTAGTGGAGACTATAATTAAAAACTGATCTAGAGCCTTGCTCAACAATACATCCCCGTAGTCATCAAATTATCAGAAAGCTATGAAGGGAATAAACCAGTCCCATATATCAAGCAGGGCCTATAGCATCCATTCATGAGGCAGAAAATTGTCTAAATCGACCATGCACACTGGATGTAAGACACTTCATTGCCACATTTTTTTTTTAATTGTAATGACTGTGGAGATTTCTTGAAGAGATCAAGAGACTTGAAATGAACAAGCAAGACTGCTGGAGAATTAGTAAGGTTCTCGGACTACAGTGTTAACATTTAGTGAAAAAAAATCCTTTATGTCAGACCTGTACAAGTTCAATGAACCTGGATTTAGTAATATTAATAAAGACGCAACAGAACTGGTTGACAGCAAATGAATGAAACAAGCCAGCCATGGTACCTAGTAAACGTCTGTGAGATAAACAAACAGAAGTCATACAAGAGGAAGCAGTAGGAAAATGAAATGAAGGATTATGAAGAACCACTGAAAGGAAAACCCAAGGCCACCATCTAACTACAAAATCAATAAAAACTCGTGGGGCTGAAAGGTGAACTTGTAGAAACATGCAGTGACAAAGACCCCCCCCCCCCATCTCCTGAAGAACTCGGGAATTTTTAGGAAAATTAAAACGGGATTTATGGAAGGAAGGGCTTATTTTCCTCACTATTGATGTAGTGGACCTCTTTACTAGTATTCCTAAAACTGATGAGATATAACTTTTTTATAATTCCATGCAACAACTTTCTTCCCTTTCAGAAGATAGGATTAGGCTCTTAGCTGAGCTGATGGAACTCATTTTGGACAATAATTTTGTCCATTTTGAAGGAAGGTGAGTTTTAACAGCAAATTAGAGGAGTTGCAATGGGGGCAGCCTGTGCCCCCACCTATGCCAACATTGTCATGCTGGGATGGGAGGATGAATTTTTTTCTGAAGAGTTCCTTTGCCAAGCACCTGCATCTTTATGTGAGGTTTTTGGGTGATATTTTTATTCTGTGGGATAGTACAGTAGACCAAATTAGTGAGTTTATGAAACATTTAAATGGTAGCAGTGGTTACTTTAGGTTTACACATTCCTGGGACTTTCTGAATATTAGTTACCTTGGAAGTTAAGATTTCCCAACGGCACAACAAATTCACTTCCAATGTTTATAGGAAAGAAACCTTTTGTAATGCATATCTGCACTACAATATTAACCATCCATATCATCAGAAGAAAGGACTGGTAAAGGGTCAGGCCATATGGTTGGCAAGAATGACCTCTGACATTAATGAACTGGATCAGGAGTTTGACATACTGATGAAAATGTTTATAGAAAGGAAATATCCCCAGAAGATGGTGGATAGTATTTTTAAAAAAGTAAGGAAAGGTCTGGGTACCAAGTATCCACCCCTGTTAGGGATGGACTTTACCAATAAAAATAGGTATAAGGGAGACAACAAATATAAAAAGCCCTAGTACTGGAACATAATGTTTATTCCAAAGAGATTAGGGAAGTTATAAAGAAGAACTGGAGTATTTTTAAGGTTAATAATGAAGTTTCCCCTTTGGTTGGGCCAGAACCCCTTTTTGTAAGCAAAACTGGTAGGAACTTTAAACATATCTTAGAAAATGTTTAACAAACAGACAAAAATGTTGGTACCGGTACCACACCCTGTGGTAGTTATGCATTTTGTATGTACATTGTGAAAGAGAAAACAATGTTTTGGACAACGTTTTGCATACCAAGGTTTCCTTTGTTAAAGGGAATTGTAATACCAACAAACTAGTGTACCTAGCTAAATGTGACAGTTGCTCAGGATACTATGTTGGAAAGACAGACAGAGCTTTGAAATCAAGAATTTTTGAGCACCTTTATGAGATTAGGATGAAAAAGGAAGTTAATGCATTGTACAGACACTCTGTTGTGTGTAGTAACTTTGTCAAGTTTAGCTTTGGTATACTGGAAACAATGCAGATTCATTCAAGGGGTGGTGATTGGCAAAGGCATTTGTTAAAAAGAGAACTTGTCTGGCAGTTGCAATTAAATGCACCATCCCTCCCAGGTCTGAACAACCAAGTATCTCTTAAACCCATACTAAGTGAAAAAGCAGATTTGTTAACATACATTTTAAAGGGATTTAACATGATTTTTATTTTTTTTTTTTATTTATGTTTCATGGTTCATTTTATTTTGAAAAATGTTTTAGTAAGTACCTGTGATTGGGATAGGTGTTTTGTACACCTTTAACACAGGGAATTTTTTAATTACTAGAATTTCATGACTGGTTGATGAACGTCAGATAGTTTATAAATACGATGATGAATGTGAGTGTATTTTATCTGAAGAAGTCTCCATAAGAGAGATGAAAGCGTTTATGTGATGCGTTTAAAATAAAAATAATAGTATTTTATTCACGTTGAAGTCCAGTTAATTTCTACATTTGTATACTGGTTTGGTGAAGTCTGGGCCATTTTTTTTAATTAATCTTGTGTTGCTGAGTGGCCATGACTTGATTTTCTGTGAATACGGATTTGAAAGGAAGTACTGGCCTGCAAGAAGCTGAGAAGGCATTGGAGATGTTATCTTCATGCTTGGACTCCATTCCTGAAGTGGGGCAGCTGAGAACAGAAGTGTCAGTGCTTAAAAATGATATTGCCAGGTTAACCGAGATGTTTTTGCAACTTGGCAAACAGCAGCACCATGTAGGTGTATGCACAGCTTCTTCCCTGAAAGGAAATGGGCGTGAACTTCTTGGGACTGGCCCTGGGATGTCTGTGGAACAGGAGAAGGACAAAGATATTAGTAATACTGGGGTTAACCATAAAAAAATGGCTTTAACAGTTAGCAAGCTCATTCCAGCAACAACAGGTGGACTAATGGACAGCACAATGATGTAAAGGAGATGACCTACTGGGATAGTCTCTCACTTTCAGGTACTGTTGATAAAAACTTTTTAATGGAAGCCAGAGTGTTTCAGCCTCTATGAACGCTAATAATTGTGAAGGGAATCCGAGGGGCAATTCTCGCACTCATCATGAAAGTAATGTTAATTTAAAATACATTATGGACAGAGTTTTTACCTTTCATGGTTGAGGGGGGGCAGGGGAATGTTTGCAATGTATTTTCTGCACTACATTACTTTCCTGCCTTAAAATAAATGGTATTTAACTTTGAAAAAAAGTTGTTAAAATTTAAAAGTTTACAAATTGAAAACCAATATTTGCACAAATGACTTAAACACAAAATTGTTCCTCACGGACATAGGATGTATAAGTTTCCCTTTGGAGTGAATTACACTCGGGACACACATGTTAAACAGGCAGTATTCTCAATGCAGCATAGGTATACTTGCATGCTGTAGTTGTGTGGCACATCACCCTCCTGTCATTAGGCTATTTTCCACTGTTGAAAATGATTGAGGTACATCCAGATATCATCTGCGATGTCGTGTCAGAACACCACATCCAGGTACCACTCACAGCGACTGTCATGGCCAGATAATAACATCTTTCCCTAGATAGTGTACTGTCTTTATCATGCGGATGGCTATGGGAACACCATCACAGCTGTACCACATGTAATCAGCTAGAGAAGGACTGCAATAGGTACAGAGGCCATCACCTGACCATTTCCATCTGTTACAATACACATGCTGCTGCTGTGCAGGTGTACACCTTCACATCCACCAGAGAGTGTGTGTGTGAGGGACAGGCAATGTACACCAGGGAAGGGCTCGGAGACTTCACCATAATCTGCCACACACTGAATAGTACAGGGTCAAACCCCTGACTATACATTACTATTACATGTGCATGACGTTACTACATGTGCCACAGAGGCGCCATGTTGCAGTGCTGTAGGAACATGTGTGTAGGTGAGTGAGTGTCATCTGCAACAGATATAGTAGACATACATTAGGTGTGGCACACATCAGTCCACGTGAACGGATGCCATTGTCACCACAACCACACTCTAATGGACATGCATTGACACCTTTGCCAGGGTGGCAAATACACAATGTAACTACTTAGAGTGCCAGACCGCAGTAATGCACAGGACCACATTGCACCACAGGGGATATCTGGAGGTTCAATGGGCTAGGCCATGTGAAAGTGCTTGACAACTGTTGGTATGCCAATGAGGTTTATACTGAGAGTGACTGTGGTTGGGAGCATCACAACCCACATGCAGACACAGAATGCCAATACTGTCATGCAGGTATGCATTGCTCCATGAGTGTGTAGTGTTTGGCTGTACAAGATGGCTGTACAAGGCTGGGTGAGTGGTAATCCTTGCCATTGTGTCACCCAACAATGGTGTGCAGTGCAGGGGTGTAGTGTCTGCAATGTCCCACACAGATGGGTACTGCAATATCTGTCCTGACATCCTGGTTACCAATGTGTATGGCCATAGCTTTGCAATGCATGCCGTGTCTGTGTTTGATAGACCTTCACATGAACATTTCCTGGGATGAGCATGTCCCACAATACTGTACAGTGACATGTACAGGTGTACCTGGTTTAGCAGACACATGTAGTGTACACAGCCTGTTATACCCCGATATGCCAATACTGACCTGGTGTGGTGAATCCTGCTTACAGTGAGTAGGTTGGCCCTGCACCTCCATGTATAGAATGGACAGGTATTCTGTAGTGTCAGTGGCATGGGTCCATACAGGGCACATGAGTACAGTATTGTCTGGCCTTAGTGGATCACATATGATGGCACAACATATGTTGCAGCCATTCAGTGTGGAACATAGTGAAGGCACAATGTCCACATATATGTGCCGATTGTACCACTGTACAGGGTGCCATGTCCTTTGCAGGCCACTGCAGTCACACCATGCCTACTATCTGTCCTCATTGTGCATGTTACTAGCAATATAGTGGGATATCCTAGGCAAGGTTGTATGTGCATGGCACATGGGTGCAGGACATATACTGGGCACTAGTAGGGCTGCATACTTAGTTCACCAGCCCTTTTGCCAGATGTATGGGTATAGCTTGCCAACTCAGTGCTGTGGGTGACTGACAGTTGTACTCCTCGTGAGGTGGCCAATGTGTCATAAGATGGATACTATACAGGAAAATTGCAAAACCCACTCCAAAACATGTCCAATGGTAAGACAATCATGGCCACCTCTGCACAAGCTCTGACAGACAAACACACACTTGTCATGTCCTGTATACAAACCCTACCATATCACACTGCAGCAGCGCATGCTTAGGGCACACCCTACAGCAAATACTACAAAGCACTGTACTTGTCTCATGCAGGCAGATACACACACACACACACACACACACACACACACACACACACACACACACACACACTTGGCATGTCTGGGACTAGAACACCGGCCTAACTACTTTATTACACTACAGCATTACGCAGTTACAGAGCATGCTACCAAGATTACTGGGGCACAGCACTCCCAGAGGTGTATTTGTAGATGGGTGACATCATTGGCCTTGCTAACGGTGGCTATAAGAAATGGATGGAGTGTGAGTAGTATAAATGTATTGCTCAGTCCTCAGGCAAATGGGGAGACACACATACACACACACACACACACACACACACACACACAGCAAGTGTGGGACTAGAATACTGACCTAACTACTTTATTACACTACAGCATTAAGCAGTTTACAGAACATGCTACCCAGATTACTGGGACACAGCACTCCCAGAGGTGTATTTGTTGATGGGTGACATCATCGACCTTGCTAACGGTGGGTATAAGAAATGTATGGATTGTGAGCAGTATAAAGGTATTACTCAGTCCTCAGGCAAACGGGGAGACACACATACACATGGCAAGTGTGGGAATAGAACACTGACCTAATTATTTTATTACACTACAGCATTACGTAGTTACAGAATGTGCTACTGATATTACTGAGACACAGCACTCCCAGAGGTGTATTTGTAGATGGGTGACATCATCAGCCTTGCTAATGGTGGGTATAAGAAATGTATGGAGTGTGAGCAGTATAAAGGTATTACCCAGTCCTCAGGCAAACGGGGAGACACACAGTAAGTGTGGGAGTAGAACACAGACTTAACTACTTTATTACACTACAGCATTACGCAGTTACAGAACGCGCTACCAAGATTACTGGGACACAGCCCTCCCAGAGGTGTATTTGTAGATGGGTGACATCATCGGCCTTGCTAACAGTGGGTATAAGAAATGCATGGGGTGTGGCCAGTCTAAAAGCAATTTAGACTCCACAGGCAAATGGGGACAGACATACACACACATGCCAGTGTCGGGTACGGAACACCTGTCTATTTACAGATTACTATTACAGTACTACATATATACGAATTACGCCACACAGACTACACATGTCAAGGCTGTCATTATGACCGTCTGGGAATGTGGACATCAAGAGGGATGCTGGCAGTTAAGATGTAAATACCTGTGAACCTGTGTGTTTAAAGTATAAATCCATCCTGACCTGGAGTATGCCCATCTGTGGAATGAATGACTACTACCACTATACAGGGTTACAATGGCCATGCCCATATACAATGTGTCACTGGGTATGCTCACACACTTAGTAGCACAGGCCTGTTCGGAATGCACTCTGTCCATCTACACAAGGATATACTGGGCATGCTCATGCACTTAGTAGCACAGGGCTGTTCGGAATGCACTATGTGTCCATCTACACAAGGATATACTGGGCATGCTCATACACTTAGTAGCACAGGGGGCATGCTCGCACACTTAGTAGCACAGGGCTGGTCGGAATGCACTACTATGTGTCCATCTACACAAGGATATACTGGGCATGCTCATACTCCTCGTAGCACAGGGCTGACTGGGATGCACTCTGATGCTAAACACGGAGGGCCACAGTGGCCATGCTATTACAGGTAGACATAAATAACACATTGTAATGGGCTCTGGTGTTGGCAGTTGTCATTGTTAGTGGGAATGCTGCTCTACATATATTTGACACCAGTCTTTAACAAATCAGCTGTCACATATCACATGCATCCATGATACAAGGGAGTGTGGATATTACCCAAGCTGCAAATGCCAACACAGTGCAATTCCAAGGCAAATGTCCTAAACACAGGTTAACTCCCATACACCTACAGGACAACTGTATTGTTTTCTTATGCTAACCAGTGCTAAATGTGTAGCGTCCATATTCACAGCTGGCCACTGTAGATCCAACAATGGGGAGTACTGACATCTGTGCAGTGAGGAACACCTGGCTGATGTCTCTGTAGTGCACAATAGCACTACTGCCATATACCTCAGAACCTAGCACTACCACAATATACCTCAGAAGCAGACATGTGGGCCATAACACAGGTAAGGACCACTCCAGGTGGTGTACCCACATACATAAAGGCCACTCACATGTAATGACCGATCCCCCCACAAAAGGCATCACAGATGAGGATGAGCCATGTGCAGGACACAGTGTCACATGCTGCATTCTAGGATGTAAACTGCAGACACCACAAAGCCCTCGGACCACCACCACGCAACCATACATGTTGTATGACAGATGGGTATGCCACCATGTGGCCCTTGACCTGTGTACTGTACTAAGCTCTACATCAACTGTAGACAGTACACATGTACTGACACAGTTGCATCATGTGTTATGCAATGCAATGATACCACTGTCTGTGACCAGGTCAGCTGTACACATACCAAGGGCCCTCAGTACTGTCCAACATTAGCAGATGTCTATTGCTGTACACCAGTACACACCCTCATGTATGGATATGACATACATGTACCTGCCTTGGGTATGTACATGCCACACACACAGCATACCTATAAATAGCATAGTACTGGCATGTGTGGTTGCGTGTAGTCCTTTGTACAAACAGGTGGCTACAGCCATTACACACATGCACATGGAATGTAGGTCCATGGCTGCTGAATGCTAACAGTACATAAGGTGTGATATCAATGGTGACAGATGTAACATCCTCTCTGTACTGGTCACCCATCATATCATACAACAGTCCATGTGTCATGCATGTTATTACACATATCCGCCAATTGCAATGCCTACAAACATGACCAAATGTCAGGATTGTAGGACCTACACACCTGTACACGTAGTATTGTGCTTTCAGATAACATGTGTGTGCAGTTGCTGATGTATGCAGGTGGCGTGTATCCTAGTACATCATGCAGCTGCAATGCAGCTTCAACATTGCCAATTGTATATGGTGATATGCTGAATGTACAGAAAGATGTACCACACGTATGGGCAGATGTGTTGAAATAACTAAGTGGCGGGGCATCTTTACAGATGGATGTTTGCTGTGGACAGCTCACAGGTCTGTCACAAGTGGTCCTACAATACACTGTGTAACTGGTAAGCAATGGTTTTGTTAATTGAAGGACATAACACACAACCTAGACAGCGGTCATGGTGATAGCGAAGGTAAATCACTTGACACCTGTTCATAGATATGACGTCCCTAGTGCATATATCAGCACTGTTGTCACAGGAAGCATCAGTACAGTTTGTAACACGTGCAATACTGCTGCACGTCTGACATACATAACATGAGCTAGGCAGGTCTGAGATTCACAGTACTGGCATGTGTGGTTGCGTGTGTGTCCATATGTGGTACATATTGTGGGGAATACATCTCAATTGTTACTCATGCTCCTGTTCACTAGTGTACATATCTGTACAGACTGCAATGTATAAAGCAGGACATAGGCAGGGGCGTGTATCTCACACATGTGAGGTATCTGTATGTGCATGACATAGGTGTATTAATTACTGAATGCCACAGTGTGTGTATGTAGGGCTGACTGGTCCCTGGGGTGAGGATGTATGTTACCATACTGAACTGATAGGACCCCTCCCACCATCCAGGCGATGCATTCAACTATCCGTGTTGATGTCCCCAATCTTAGGCCATACTGACTACCTGTACATGTGTATTCTCTGTGGTGTGTCATGTAAGTGCACAGTACTGTAATGATGATTTGCACATAGGCAGGGGTCCTCATCCCACCAGTAGCAACTGTGTGCGAGTGTGTGTTACTGTGTCAGTGAAGCCGTGAGTGTGTGTGTCTGTATGTGTGTGTGTGTGTGTGTGTGTGTGTGTGTGTGTGTGTGTGTGTGTGTGTGTGTGTGTGTGCGCTACAGTGTCACTGAATACATGTGTGTCAATACCTGAGTGTGTGGGTGTAGTTGTGTGTTGGCATCCTGTCATGGGAACGTGTATTACTGATTCCCATTGAGGCATCACACTTCCCACTGGCCTCTACCCTTGTAATCAGCTAGACCACTCTCTTACCTCACCACTCCATGTAACTGTACCTGTGATGTCACCCTTTATGGATGTCACGCCTGTGGCCACAGTAGCTTAATACACATCTATCATGCTCTTGGAACGGTAGACGTGTTTGTAATGTCGGACATTCTCACTGGTATGTGGCAGCTACACAGTGCATGCTGGTATATTCATATATACCTCTGAGTAGTCCACATTGACATATGGGACACTTAACTGCAAACACTGACATCCACCGGCACGTGCAATTAGACATGAAGAAGGACAGCAGAACAACATGACCAACATGCATTTACTGTGGTTACACAAGACACATACTGTTAACAGTATTGTACACCTGTACTACATGGTATATCTGCTGACTGACAACAGTCCTCAACATTTGTAAACTACACATCATCCTTGTCTATTCACCCTGTGCATCAGACCACATGAGCATGTCCCTGCACCGATGTTGTGGATGTCAGGGATGCAGCACAGGCATCATCATATGCACAGGGTGTTAATGTTTGCCAGAGGCCTAGGCTGCACCATTGGATGACATCATGTGTGCGGGTTTGGGCCTTTGTTCTAATTGGGCATGTATGGATGTTATGCATGTGTGTGTTGCGGTGCCCTACATATGTGTCCAGTGTGTGCGTGCATGTCTGCACACAGTTCTTCCATGTGTCTGGCCTACACAGGGGTATTATTGACAGCTGCAGACTGTACAAGTGAGGTATTACAATTCATGGTGTCCGGTCACGGACATGTGACCTGTGCCTGCCAGGGGTTACACAGGCACTACCAGACAGAGGTGCAGATTGGGTACTGTCTGATGTCACTAGTCCACTGGAACCGTGTCCCTGTTGGGACCGTCCCAGGCCATGTGCATGTGGCCTGCTTTGTTGTGGTGTGGACAGCACAGCACCAGATGCACTGCTGCTGCAACCACCACTATGGGAGCGGGCATGTGAGGTAGCTCGTACACGTAGACCTGACACAGGTGATGTAGCAGGCCTATGTCCACATGCCCGACACCTCATTCCTACCTGATGTTCCAACACAGTCAGCTCATGCTCACGGATTGTCATGCCATGGTCAAGGTCTCCAACTATGTCACCCAACCGTCTATCCAAAGCATCAGCAATCTGCTGTTGAGCATTTACCATTGCCTGGATGCTGTTGTTTAAGGAACAGACAGCAGCCCTCTGTAGCCTCTGATCTTCTCTGTTGTGCCATTCAGCACAAGCCTGTGCCTCCATTATAGCCTGAAACATGCGTCTGGTGACATGACACCAGCTGCTGTGCTCTGTCGTGCAGGAGCATGTTGGCCAAAGGTCCTCCTACGAGCAGCACTGGCCACCTTCCATAGCCCCCATACTTTCTTGATCCAAGCTGCCACGCGCCAACTGTCCTTCCTCTATGGCCACAGGTGATGGGGTATGTGCAGGTATGGGATCTGTGTGCGGGGATGAGGTGGATATAGATGGAATGGCAACCAATGGCACAGTTTCAGCCCCTGACAACTCTGCCTGTGACCCAATCATACATTCATCATCACTGCTAGAGTCTGTGGGGACACTAATATCTGATGTACCGCAGGAGGGCAATGCACCTACATCACCTGTGAGGGCTGACAAGACCAGTACATTAAATCTATACAATAGACACACACACACATGCATGTGATATGACAGAAGGCATGCAACATGCATGTGATACGGCAGACAGCATGCAGCACAGACAATAATAGTGGTAGTTATCATACATCCCTAGGTTGCACACAGCATGCATGTGTGATAGCAGACAGCAAGCAAATTACACAATCATAGTAGTAGTTAGCATACATCCCTGTGTTACACCATGTGGGCCAGCACAGGTTAACAGTACACCTGCCTTATGTGTGGCATATGGCCTTGATAATCACATGTAGTATGACATGTGATCTGCTGGCATGTGCAATAACATGCATGCATGTTTAACACAATGGTGTCCTGCCAAATATACAGTGGGGCAATGGTGTACCAATTCAGTGTTGCCTGTCCACCCTACAGATATACTGCAAATTTAGCTGATGTGCATGGCCATTGCAGGGAATCATGAGGAGTCTCTAGTGCTATACAGGGTGAGTTACAGACAGGGTTCATAGCCATGACTGTGTTAAGATACAATACATATATACTGTGGAATGTGACCCACATCACTGAGGTGTATACACACTAAACCATGATGTGGAAGTTGTGACACAGGTCGCTGATGGGTATATGGATGACACCCCTGCACATCTGCAACCATATTGCTGCAGCCTGGCAACTATGGGCAGACATGGTGAACATGTCGGTCCACCATGTCCCACATGACATCTGTGTACCATACACACACACACACACACACACACACACACACACACACACACACACACACACACACACACACACACACAAGGAGCTAGTATGGCATTTATGTCCATCACCAGCAACAGGAATGTGCTGTATCTGTGGTCTGATGTGGATACTGTACAGGTAACTGCTGTCATGTTGCAACACCCTCAAGATGTTCAACACATCCTATGTGGCAGATTGATGTTATGCCTACATAAGATTTGCACAGGCCTGTAGGATGTCTAGCTTTCCACATATACAATATGACCATTATACAAAGGCCATGGCTGAATCATGTGTAGCCATTGTATGACAGGGTGTACACACAAGCACAACACTTCTACTGTGTGTGTTGCTCCATGTCTCTGGCCATCCTCCATGGCCATGTGTGTACATGTGTTGTCCAAATTATAGTGATGGGCATCTATTCCACATGTCTGTGTTGTTCCATTTGACATATATGCTCCACTAACAACAGGGTTATGCAGATAAAGGGTGGTATGTGGGATATGTTTTCAGGTTAGGTAGGCAGTGTAGCAGCCAGGCCAATAGATGTCATGAACATGTCAAGATAGCACATCACATTGTGTGACATTCATAGCAGGGCTATGATCCACATCGGTGAAACCTATGTGCTGGCCACACTCCAGTCCACTGTGTAGTACGGTTTGTATTCACCACATGTGTAGATCAGATTTGTTGTACATTCCTAAAGTGAACAGCACCTCCACCTTTGTATGCACAGCTGTCAACACATCTGGCAATAAAGTTTGTGAGGATTCATGTCGGTGAGATGATTCACATTGTTTGCAAGTGTGGCACATGGATAGTCATTGTGATGCATTGCAAGTCCGACCTGTATATTGTGACAGGGCCATACATTATGTGTATATGTTATGGCAGATAGATTTGTGCATTACGGTTCCTGATAAATAATAACACTCTCACCTGCAACGGGCTGCTGTCGCCGCGGAACATCAGAGGTACTTAAATAGGAGTAACATAGCAGTATGAGCATAATCCACCCCTGTATAAAGGCTACAGGGAGCAATGTGCATAACACATACACCAGTACATTAGACTATACTATGGTGTATGCACATGTGTGCATACACAGAGTAGCATACTATAGTATGCAGCATGTGTGTGTACATGCCTTGCATATGATGTTACATAACATATTGTACAGTGACACATGCAGCTATATGGAATATAGCTGTTATAGGTGCACTACTGACTTACCAGGCAACTCCAGGCTCAGTGGTTGAGAGACACCCACCTCCACAATATTGGCTAAGGCTTGTGGATGTGGTTCTGCAGGTGTCCCCAGGTTGGCCAGTAGCTCCTCGGTACGTGTGAGTGGGGGCTGCATAGGTGGTCTACCACCTGTTGTACCTTGTTCCCTGGTGATTTCATTTGAATGCTGTTTCGCCCATCTAATGAGGTCTGTACAGTGTCTGCGCACCTGTTGGTATGTGCGGTTTTGGCCACCCACATCATTAACCCTCCTGTGAAGTTCCATCCACAGGGCATCCCGCTGCTGTGCATCCTGTGGCACATGGCTGAACAGGATGTCATGATTATCGAGTAGGTATGGGATGAGGGCCTCATCCTCCAAGCGTGTAAAAGGGGGAAGCCATGCACACGGCATTGCTGGAAGACATAATGATGGAGACAGGTCACAGTACCTCAGAGACATACAGAGCTACAGCTGAACATACATGTGTATCGCATTACTTCAGTTTAAATAGTTGTATTTGCAAACCTACACAACACTGATGTGTTTGTGTCACACACATGTAACACTCAGTGTTGCGTGGATATTATCACCATATATATATGTGTGTGTGTGTGTGTGTGTGTGTGTGTGTGTGTGTGTGTGTGTGTGTGTGTGTGTGTGTGTGTGTGTGCCACCTGATTACATTGCTCATACTCCATGTGGTTGCTGTCTTGATGTGGGCATGTCTGTTTGCCTGTACTGGAGTTCCTACCTATCAGCACGTGGCTGGATGTGTCCACATTAATGCAGTCAACCTTGATGCAGTGTATATGTCACATATAAGGACTTACACTGCCTTAACAAACATGACCTGTGAACCTGCAGACATGCTCACATAAGGTTTTACATGCATGTGTTCTGCCATATACATCTACATGGCACTGTACAGTGATTCAACATCCTGCCATGTATCACCTGTGTTGCACATGTGATACACATGGGACACTGGCTAGCCAGATGGTATTTGCAGGGATGGATATCCACTATGGCATGTACAGTCAAAGTCAACTAGTTTTCTATATGCCATGGGCCATGTATGCATCTAGCATGAAAGGTTACCTGGCAGTAGCCGACAGGCGAGTCTGTGGGGCCAGGTGGAGCAGTGCTACATTACTGATCCACAGAGTTAATGATACATATACCATGCAGTCATCACACCATGTCTGAGAGGGGAGCGATGTGCAGCTTTGACGGACAGGAATGCATAGTATGGCAGGATTTTGTCGATTGTATGGGACAAGGATCTGTCCAGCATGTGGTAGGTGGATGTTCATGAAGTATGTGTTCGAGATCAGGATGAGTACATGTAGCATGTCCGACATCACTGGGTTGGACATGGATTTATTCAGGGTATGCATTATGCTACATAGTGGAGATGGGGAATGGGAAGGCTGGTGTAGGCCATCTGCACATGGCCAATACCCCTTAAAGGAAATATGTGATGTGACATGGGTCACTTGAGTGGTCTGTATGGCTGGACATTGATCTCTCTCTATTCATGAATGGCACCCTATTATTATTAGGGTTGCCACATATGACTCCCTGACAGGTGTGGTGACGTAGCTATCACAGGAAAGACAACTGCCCAGCTGCATCCATCACACGCAAGTGTCCATTATGATGACCGCTGCCTAGGTGGTAGTTCATGGGTACAGAGTTATTAACATAGGGGTGACAATCAAAGTCAGCTATTGCTCCTAGCTCATAGTCATTCACATACTTCAATAGGCAGATGCCTTCTGTTTGTCTGTGAGGTATGGACTACAATGACGGGGAATAGAATTCATTAACCCTGACATACTGCAGCTGCCACTGGTGTGATGATCACGTATTATTCAGACACCTTCTGTAGTGTTGTTTCTGTCAGCTGTCCTGTTGCTAAACACTCCTGTGACATAGGAATGTACATCTAGTATACTGAGTGTAGGTGGTACACAGTATGGGTGATGATGTCCTATGACCTGGCAAGGTTATGATATGCAGTGTGACATCAACCATACTGTCATCTACATCTGTACTGCTGACATCACTTAAGTGATCAAGGTTCATGGCCTTCCAGACCAGACTCAGCAGGGTAGTAGTGCAGTACTTCCCATTATCAGTAGTGTCTCCTCCTTTGTTGGGTCGTGATACCTGTTGGTGGGTACCATTCAGTGTGTACACAACCTGACATGGAGCTACGTTTTACATGATGTGTACGTGGAGAGCATCTTGTTTTGCCATATGTGTATGATACAACCTGTGATGTGGGCAGGTCCCATGCAGGATGAGTGCAGCTTGTACCTGCATAGTTGTGAGTACATGGGCCCTGTGGTGTACATGGATATATGCTTGTGTACCTGTTGGTGGGAGGGGGCCATGTTTTTATATTATCCAAGACCCTATCTGGATTGCTTATTCATGCTAAGCACTTGTTCACGACTTGTAAACAGTACGTAAGCTAATGATTACTATAGCACTCAATCTTCCACATTACCTACAGGTAAGGGTGAACAGGTTTTGCACATATTTTTCTCACTTGCGTAGAGTAATGTAGCTGTTGTACTCACTTTCCTCATTATCTAGGTGAATGTAGTTCTATATTCAGGCATGTCCAAGAGTCAACTGCCAGTGTTCTCACCTGCCTATCTGATGAATCTGGACATCTTGAAGCAATGTACACATTGCCTCATGTACACAGACAAGCCTTTCTGCCTATCACGCAACACTACAATCTGTGAGAGATGCACTCATCTAGCCAAACTGGAAGTAAAGGTCTCTCCAACCAAGCCTGACCCTGCCTGTCATGTGGAGAAGGTACACAGTCACACAACACCGCACTCATCACATAAGCCTCACTGTATCTACCCCACCATTAACTGGGAAAACTACTCGTGTACCAACACATTAGCTCAACGGTTTCTGGAATTCATAAACACCAATGCCTCTGACTCAACATATCCACACACCCACCAGGGGCAACAATATCCTAGACCTAGTCATTACCAACATGAGTGACTGGTGCTTCACACATGAAGCCAACTCCTCGTTGGTCCAATCAGACTATGTGCTGAATACCGTTGATATCCACATCCCACACCTATCTCCCATTAAGCGAACCACAGTATAATATGTCTACAATGCCAACTACATGCTTCTTAAGGCAGACGTGGTGGACATCATGACACCCATGGAGATGGATAGTACTGTTACAACTGCTGAATCCTACAAAAATGCACTCTATAAGCACTTACAGGAGTGCATGGCTTGTGCTATCCCAAACAGAACCAGGACACTGTACTCATAATTAACTAAACCAATATGGTGGTCCCCTGCCATAAACATATTGTACTACAGGAGGAAGACACTTTTGTAAATGAGAGTACAATACCATGCATGGAGGAGATCCCTGGCCAGCATCAGTAAGAAGGTGAGATCCCATATACGATCCTCCAAAGCTAGCTATGAAAACTATAATGCAACTAATACCAACAACAACCACAGAGCCTCAATGTCAACAACCAGATCTGCTCTGAGATACAGCACAAAGGCACAAACATTACAGAAACAATTGATATTGGCAACATCCTGGCAGATCCCTCTCAAAGCTGCACACTCTGAAGGCAATATCACAGCATCCTTGGGGCTGGACAACATCCCAGGCTGTGCTTTACATGAACTTCGGATCGTACTGTCTCCTCACCTATGCACCATGTTCAATAATAGCCTCACATCGGGCATAGTGCCCCCTGAATGGCACACAGCAACAGTTATCCCACTCTACAAAGGTGGCACCACAAAGGACTATGGGACCTATTTACCTATAATCCTGACTAGCCTGGTCTGCAAGGCTATAGTGCACATCATGGATCACTGTCACAGAGACATTGGGTACTTCCCAACCTTTGACCCCTCCCTGTTTGGTATTGTTAAGGCTGGACCAAGCCTCCTAAACCTGGTGGGCTTCATAGAGACAGTTACCAAGGCATTAGATGAGGGTAAGGAGGTCCACACAGCCTACCTAGATCTCTCATAGGCTTTCAACACCATTCCTCCTTCTGGTATTATCAACATACCCATCTGTCTGAACAGTAACCCCTACATCATGCGATGGTTTGCAAAGTGGCTCACGGACAGAACACACACAGTAGGAGTTGCATACCCTAGGTCCAACTGTATACCAGTTACAACTGCCATCCCCCAGGGCTCAGTCCTAGCACCCCTCATGTTCAGTATATACTTCTCTGATGTACAGACAAGCACAGGAGAACTTTGGGTGAAAAGGTTTGCAGACGACTGCAAACTAGGGAACATAATTGTTTCCCCAGCTGTTACAGACACCCTCTGGAAGGGTCGCACTGAGACGGATACCTGGTGTTAATATCATGGCGTCAAGCTGAATGCCTAAAGGTGCATAGTCATCCCCTTGGGATATAACTAATTACCCGCAGGCTACCACATAGGTGCTAGTCCCCTACATACAAAAAAGGTAATACGGGATCCGGAAACACCAGTAGATAGCAATCTCTCATTTGATACCCATAATGACAAGGTGGTTAGAATATCCTTCTACATGGCCCCCCTAATCTCTAATGGGTTCACATCCAGATCAGAGGGGCCATTGTGACTCTACACATGTCATATCAGACCCATTAAAGGATACAACACCCTATTTGGGATATACCTTACAAGACAACTGCAACAGCTTGGAAGACCACACCAGTACCACACCAAGAGGATTACTGACCTCAAACAGGTGACCTATGCAGCCCAACCTACGAAACTCAAGCTGCACTCAGTTGCATACCACATACTCACAGGTAATTTCTGCTTGACATACAAGGCCCATGTCCAACCCTGTATTGCTGGATATGCTCCACCTAAACAGAAGCCCCTGAGAGCCACATGCTCTAGGGATATACACCTAACCACAATGATGAGTAGGATGTGCTGAATGGATAGATTCCTGACCCGGACATTCCCTATGCTTTGGAACGTGATTCCAATGTAAATCAGGCAGGGCCCCTCACAAGCACTCCTCAAGGGAAACCTTGACGTGTGGATGGGAGACAGACATGTACCTGGGGATCACTGCAGTGGCTCTGCTGGAGAGAGGCACAGGGAACTATTGGCCCTGCTGTTCAGAGGCATGGGGAACCAACCTATTGGGGTGGTGAAAGACAGCACACGCTAGCTAGGCTTACAGATACCCTTGTTAAGACAGCCTAGTACCTACCTTTGCACATATTACATGTCTTATGTGCATGGATAGTTAAATAGCTCTTCCATTTTACTTTGCTATCATGCTGATAAACTGTCGGCTCACTAAAAGTGTTATTGTGTATTGTAAATGCCGATTGACATAACTAATGTTTGCCTACCATTACAGTAATGCTATGTAGCTTGTAATACATATCTGCCTAGAATACCGTACATTACACAGTTATTGGCACAATATCCCACAATGCAAAACATACTTGCACAGTGGCCCAACCTCCCACATGTTATTCTCTGTATTACACCCATACATATGGCTAGAGTTACAATATATCAACATATACTAACCCCTGTTATAGCACATACTTGTTGGACCAACCCTGCCACTGACATCGGCTGGTGAGGAGTATTTCTGTTCAAAGCCCTTATATAGCAACCCTTGTGGTGTATGTGATGTTTGCCTTGTGACCTACAGCAGTACACACAAATACTACAAGCATGACTATGGTCAACAATACATCACTACAAGATAACTGTTTCCACTATATGGATTGTGTGCACTTTAAATACTACAGAATAGTACTACATACACAGACATACTGACTGTTCTACATACCTTATTAGTAACCCGATTTATCGTTAACAGTTGATTCAATTCTTTTCAGTCTGTGTTTCAATGTTATTTGTAATGTTCCGCTGGTATATACGGATGGTTTGAATGTTTGATGACACATCCTTTTCTAGTTACATATTGGTAACATGTGGTATCCTGTCCACCAATTGCTGCTCCAAAGTAGTTAATTGGATGCACATCAGCCGATACCATGGCAACAGTGGTGTATAAGTGAGTACTCCTTTTAGGCATTGTCCATTTGCCTTACTTTCGAGGGAGACGGCCTAGATGTGTTATTGCGATATATTTCAACAGCTATATGGAGACACACTGAGATATATTAGCTTCATGACTCCTGTGGACTGTGTGTAATGGCTAGATGATTTAGTTCTACATGTGAGTACAGCTGTTATATTTCAGAACAGTGCTACTTATGAAGGGTTTGCTTGTATCTGATACTTCTGCAGATGTTTAAGTCTGGCAAGGATGTTTGGTCAGCTCAAGGCCATATGGCTATGCATGAACTGTTATGTGGTGTACAGTGTGCTCACCAGACATCCTTGATTTGGTGTACAAGTGTAACATACTGTGCTGTTACTCACTAATTGCTAACACATCCCGGTGTATGCACAACCCTCTGAAATGGGATTAGTGAAAACAAACCCTATTACATTAGCAGCTGTTCCATTGTATAACAGTCGCTATTTCACTTAGAGCCATGTTAGTGTGTCTCTGACAAGGTATGTTAAGGCTTCTGCAGATGTCGTACAGTGTATATATATAATTATACTGCTCAGACAAGCTCCACGTGGGTTTACAGAGTGGTCCTAGCAGCAAGGAACTCGAAAAAGCGGCTACCTTCTGGATTTAAGTATATTTGCTTTTTTCCACTGGAAATAGCTTCTGTTGCTTACTTTAAACTAGCCTGAACTGTTTTTTTTCTGATTACTGCATTTATTTTTAAATCTGCACTTAAAGTTACATTTAGTCGAATTTAATCGAAAGTTTGCTTGTTTGTTTGTTTAATTTAACTGTGGAGGCTGCCCACAAAAGTGTGCTAGCCTGTGTAACTAATTTATCACTGTCTCTGCATTTTCTGTGTATTTCTACAAAAAAAACAAAAAAAACAAAAAAATAATCCTTGTTTTCCCGCCTTTCTCGACTAGTTTAGACCAGTATACAGGCATTGCTGTATTATGGGCTGTGGTGTAGTTCCTGTGTTGTCCATTACCTTACTTGGATAGAAGGAAGTTTCTTTGCTCACCAGTGGGAGTGGGGAGCCTTGAGGAGCCTACCTGTCCTTGGGGGAAGTGACCTCAGCACAAGAAGCTGTAGTAATTGGTTGTTTGGGACCATTCCTAGCTCTTTTGTAGTTCACTGCTTAAAATCCGCATTTGCACAGCTTTGCGCGGTCGTGCGCATAGCCAGTTAAACAAGGTTAAACTTGGTTAAAGAAGGTTAAACTTTTTCTGGCTCCGCCAAGTCTGCTCTTCAATTTTTCCCTTAGAACTGTTTCTACTTGCAATCTAAACAGCCTATACTCTATCTGAAAAGCTTTCTCCTAAAGCATTTTTATACAGGTAAAGCACTCTTAATCAAAAGAAAGTACTTCATTCACCAAAATTCTGTTGAGTACACATCTCGCTATACGTCCTTTCTGACTCAGTTACACAGCAATCTTTTTCACTATTTCTAGCATGTCGAAGGGTCAGTTGCTGGCATCCTCTCCTTTTCAGCTGGTGAATCTGGGAATCTTGAGGCAATGTTACAATTGCCTCATGTACACAGACAACCCTCTCCTCCTCCCAACAAATACAAATATATGCGAGAGATGCAACTATATAGCCAAACTGGAGGCTGAGCTCTCTCAATTCAGTACTGGAAAGACCAGTCAGGAGGAGAAGGTAACCATGCACACCACAAACCCAGTCTCACATAGAACTATCACAACAGCAAACCAAACACATAAACACACGAAAACATACTGGGCTGATTAAAATCTACCAAAACAACAGAGGCCTCCAAAGCAGACACCCAAGCAACCACCACCTCAAGACATAGCACATGCAACACATAGTTCACAAAGTCAGTGTGCTAAACAGTCACAGCCCTTAAGGCCAAACAACATGCCAGACACACTTGTAATAGGTGACTCCATAGTCAGACACACTGACGTCCCGCTCACCAGACTGAACAAGGAAAAGGTCACAGTAAGCTGCCTGTCGGGAGATAGAATCTGCCACATAACACAAGCACTCAGGTCACTCCACAGCAAGTACAAATATGACTCAGTCATTGTACATGCCGGTGTGAACGACCTGAGACGTACCTCCTTGGACTACATGAAAAGAGACATAGAGGAGCTCTCTGATTATGTAGCCCAGGCCGGTATGACCCTGACCCTGAGCAGCATCTTACCCTCACCAAGAATGATGCCACAGTACAAAGACAAAATGATCAGTTTTAACAATTGGCTTAATTACTGGTGTCATTCTAAGGGGATCCAATGTCTGTCTGCTTGGGATGACATGCTTGACAAGCCACGCTGCTTCGCAAGGGATGGCTTGCACCTGTCACCCCTGGGCTTCCGGATATTGGCCAAGGCTCTTGCCACCCCCAAAGTGCCTTTTTTAGGCAAGGCTCAAATGACAAACCTACCTCCTAGAAACACAAGTGGAAAAAACTAAGGGTAATGCTGCTCAATGCCAGAAGTCTAAACCTCAAGATGCACGCCCTCGAAGCCCTCCTCAGTATGGAGAACATCGATGTCTGTGCAGTGACTGAAACCTGGTTCAAGGCTCCTGAGAGCAACCCAGCACTATCAGGTTTTACCTCATATCATGCGTTCCAGCCCCAAAACTTGGAGCGAACCACAAAAGGAGGGGGAGTATCCATTTTCATCAAAGATACCCACACCTCCAGGTTAGTGGCAACGCACGAAGCATCGGAAACTATCCAGGTGCAACTAACCATAGGCAAAACTGCCTTACAGTTTGTAGCATACTACAGACCACCCTCTCAAACTCAGGAACCCCAAACAGCCTTCCTGAAGACACTGGAGAGTATGAAAGTCTCTCCAAATACCATCATTTTGGGAGACTTCAACTACCCAAACATAGACTGGGAACATAACTCAAGCCCCAACACCCTAGCCCAAAGGTTCCTAGAATTCATAAACTCAAATGCAATGGAACAACTAGTCACCATTCCCACAAGAGGAGACAATATACTAGACCTAATCATCACAAACATAGGGACAAAATGCTCCACACCGGAAGTATATCCCTCTTTGGTAAGATCAGACCATAAATTAATCTCACTGGAAATCCACATCCCGCCCCCACCCCCTGCACAAAAGACCACAGTGAAAAACTTCTCAAAAGCAAACTTCACACTTCTTAAGACTGAAGTGGTATCCTTCAAGGCCCCTGGGCCATTGGAAACCACAACCCACACTGCTGAATCCTTTGCAAATGCCTTCTATGGGCACCTTCAAGAATGCATGGATCATGCAATCCCAAATAAAACCAAGACCCATTCCCCCAAAGGCAGGCACCCAGTCTGGTGGACCCCAGCCATAAACAAACTTTACAACAGGAGGAGGAAGCTACTACATGACAGAACAAAATCCCTAAAAGGGAAGGCGTCTCTGATCAGTACTAGCAAAAAACTACGATCACTCATAAAATCATCCAAGGCCAACTTTGAGAGAAAAATCGCAAAATACACAAAAGGCAATCACAAGGCCTTCTTTAGCTATGTTAGAAACCAGGGTGGAAACTCCCAGATATGCTCAGAGTTAGTCCAAAATGACACAAAATACACTGAACCCACTGACATTGCCAACATTCTGGCAGACAGGTTCAGTGCAAATTTCTTCCCACCCCCAAAAGGAGAAATAACTATCCCAGCAGAGTGTAGCCTCCCTAACATCTCAGATGCCCAGGTGAGAGCCGCCCTCTCTAAAGCTAAAAACACAGCATCAATGGGACCGGATGGTGTCCCGGGCTGTGTGCTACATGAACTCCAAGAGGAACTAAACCCACACATAAGGCTGCTGTTTAATCTTAGCCTTACTACAGGATACGTACCCAAAGAGTGGTGTACGGCAACAGTGGTCCCACTTCACAAAGGTGGTGCCTCTACGGACCCTGGAAATTACCGCCCCATAAGCTTGACGAGCCTGGTCTGCAAAGCTATGGAGAGGATCATTATTTATCTCATAAACAAAGACATTGGGGACCTACAGACATTGGATCCTACTCAATTTGGCTTTGTCAAGGGCAGATCCTGCCTTTTGAACTTGGTCGACTTTTTTGAAACAGTCACAAAGGCCATTGATGAGGGTAAAGCAGTTCACACAGCCTACCTTGACCTTGCAAAAGCCTTTGACACAATGCCCCACTCGGGCATCATAGACAAACTCACCAGCTTAAATGTAAACCCATATGTCACAAGATGGGTTGCAAACTGGCTCAAGGACAGAACCCACAGGGTCAGAGTTGCTGGAGCTATGTCAGACTGTAAGCCAGTCACAAGCGGTGTCCCACAGGGCTCAGTCCTGGGACCCCTCTTGTTCGGCATTTATTTTTCCAAGTACAGGCAAACATAGGAGGATTGTGGCTGACAAAGTTCGCAGATGACTGCAAACTGGGCACCATAGTTGATACTCCAGCGGACACAATCATCCTTCAGAGAGGCCTCATAGAAATGGATAATTGGTGCCAGAGCCATGGCCTTAAGCTGAACACCAAAAAATGTATAGTCATACCCTTTGGGAAAAACAAGGTACCGACAAATTACCACATAGGCGGTAATCCATTAAGTACGGAAGAGGTAATCAGGGACCTAGGGACCCAGGTTGACAGTAACCTCTCATTTGACACTCACATTGCCAAAGTGGTTAGGAAGACCTTCTATATTGCCCACCTTATCATGAAGGGTTTCACATCTAGATCAAGAGAGGTCATTGTGCCCCTGTACTCTTCTCTTATCAGGCCAATGATTGAGTACAATGCCCCATTTGGGATGTATCTCACCCGACACCTGCAGCAGTTGGAAAGACCCCAAAAGTTCCTCACCAAGAGGATAAAGGGTCTTAAACATATGTCATATGCTGCCCGACTGAAAAACTCCAGCTCTATTCAGTCGCATACCGCCTACTCAGAGGTGATCTGTGCCTGACGTACAAGGCCATGTCCAATCCTGAATTAATGGACATGCTCCACCTCAGAAAATCCAAATCCATCAGAGCCACGAGAACAAGTGACTTAAACCTCAACACAGAAATAAATAGGACATGCTGGAGGGACAGATTCATAACCCAGAGGCTCCCTACACTCTGGAACAGAATCCCAGTCCATGTTAGGCAGAGCCCCTCACTGACTCTATTCAAGAGAAATCTCGACGAGTGGATGGGAGATCGTAGGTTTACCCCGGGGGTCATCTCTGTGTCACTACTAGACAGAGGCATACTAAACTAAACCCTAAAAGGGCGTAGTATTCTCATCCTAAGGGGTGGTGTAAGCCACATACACTCTGGCTAGGCTTATAAATGCCTTAGGGCAGATAGCCTAGTACGAACCTATGAACCTATGAACCTATGTGTGTGAATGATTTGTGATGTTATTACAGTTTGTATTGTAATATGTTTGGGTGTGGGGGTGATGTTGGTGGGTGTGCTTAGCAAATGCAGGTGTGTAGAAACTGCTTTTATACATAACCAATAAGTGCGTGAGGGTTCCTTCCCTATTTGAACACATATCCTTTTGTGGACTAATACAATGGTATTTGCAGGCTGATTCATTAAGGCACTGTTATGTGGTTCCTGTATAGCATGCAGGTGATGTTAGTACTTGAATCCCTTCGATAATACATCTGAATGTAATAACGTGTTACTACATGATCGCTGTGTATTTCTGTCATAGGTATTTGCAGTCATCGTAGTTGTGTTGGTGACTGACCCTTTTTGGCTAGGGTTGCCACCTTTTTATATGTCCATAGTGGGTCCTTTTCAGGACAATGCAAACCACCAAAGACCAGCAAAAAATGATAGTGAACACGCAGTAATGAAGAAATAATGATTATTTATTTATAATTCCTTCAAATCCATACCGGTTTCGGCTATACAGCCTTTATCAATGAATACAATAAAGTTTTTTTGAATGAAATAAAGCAACCTGCATTTACACTAGTCTCTGATTACCTGGAAGCAATATTACAGCACCACCCAGTGGCTGGAGTAACAAAGTGCATGTTCCATTCTTGATTAAAGCATATGACCAGTGACACAAAAATGCCAGAGGTGTAGATATTAAGTCATATTTTTAAAGATAAAAATCAAAGCTCTGGAAGTAAGCCATTATATGACATACATATTACAAGGTAATAGACCAATACCATAGTCACTATTTGTGAATGCATATCATATTGTAAAAAAGCAGAAAATATATACCACTAGTATATATATTTTAAAGGGTGATAACCCCAAGTTCAAAAGAACTGAATAATAATGAACCAAGTACTGATCATATAATATATTACAAAATAAGGCAAAAAGAGTATAGTGGCCTCATTCTCAGCTATATTATAGATTATAATAAATTGAAATAATATGCTTGTAGATAATACAAGTTCAACATTGTAATTGTACAATACTCAATGTTTAACGCCAACATACCAGATACGAATACCAAACCATACATATACATATTCGTATCCTGAACAATTTTTTATCATGCTTTGCAGAGAATAATATGAGCGTTGGTAGGCCTAACCACCATTGAATGGTTCGTACTAATTCTTGATCTATGTTTGTTGTTGTAACCATGACAATGAAATCCTCCAGTGTTCAGTGAAACTCACAGATGGTCATTCAGACCTGGGGGGAATAAACATCCAAGGTTGGTTATCTAATATTGTTCCTTGTGGTTTAAAATGGTGTGCCAACCCTGTTGGTTGTTCCTATCTCCCTGAATTTTGTCAATGATCATAAACATAAACTGGGCATTGGGATGTTGTATTGTGTGTCTGTATAAAGCATTTGTTTCTTTTTTGTTCCTCATGTCACTACGATGTTCTGTCATCCTTATTCTCAGAGACCTAGAGGTTTGACCAACATAAAAAGCTTTACATTGGCAGGTAGCTAAGTAAATAACCCATGTACTGCTGCAATTACCAAACACCCTGGTTTTAAATACCCGATTGGTGTTGGCACTGGTGAATTATTTTAGTGTACTAACTTGTAAACAGGAGCAGCAGTGACCACATGGAAAAGTACCAATTAGTTTATCACCACTGATAGTGGTCTGATGGTATATCGCACCTCCCCCTTCTCTGTTTTTGTAATGTGAAAATAGCCCTCCCAAATTCTTGCCTCTTCTGTATGACATTTGACATTGAGGGCCTAGTATTGACCTTAAAGTGTCATTAGCCAAAAGAATTTTCCAGTTGCAATTAAGTATATCCCTGACAATAGGTTGGTTCCTGCCATATGTAGTGACAAATCTCAAGACAGAATCCTGATAAGCATGCTCTGATTTTTTGTATTGTAACAATGTTCTCCTGTCTATGGTTTTGCTCCATGAACTAGCTTGATATATATCTATGTCTCTATATCCTCTGTCTTGAAATCTATGGTATAAATCAAGTCTGGCATGTTCAAATTCATCATGAGATGAACAAATGCGTCTGACACGCATAAATTGAGACTTAGGGATGTTGCGGATGGTGTGGTTCGGGTGCATACTGGAGCCATGTAACAAGGTATTGTATTGAAGGTATTTTCTAAATGTTTTGGTACTTAGAGTATCATCTGCGTTACGGTAAACAGTAACATCCAAAAAATCTATGGTACTCCTGTTACATGTAACCGTAAACTCAATACCCCAAATGTTACCATTCAGGTACTCCATAAATTCCTTTAGATATGGTTCATCCGCCTTCCACACCATCCAGCAATCATCCAAATATCGTCGCCAGATATCGATTTCCACCATGTAAATATTGTGTGATTTGTCATATATCATACATTCTTCAAAATAGGCCATGAATATGTCAGCATAAATGGGTGCAAAGGAAGCTCCCATTGCTGTCCGTTGTAGCTGCCAAAAGCATTCTCCATGGAAATAAAAGACATTTTTGTTTAATACATGTTACGCCATGCAGACAAGTAATGTGTTGAATCCCAGAGGATATAAGTTTGTTCTCTCAAGCCAGTATTGCAGGGATTGTAATCCCGCCCTGTGTGGAATACTTGTGTATAAAGATTTAACATCCAACGTGCACATTAACCAGGCTGGTTCTAGCTGTGTATCCTCCAAAATTTGTAAAAAGTGCGTGGTGTCCTGTAGTCGGGCCCTAACTGATGTTAAAAGGGGTTTGAGATACTGTGTTAGAAATGCTGATAGTGGTTCCGTCAAGGACCCTATCCCTGATACAATGGGTCTACCTGGGGGGTTTGAAATGGACTTATGTATTTTTGGGAGAAGAGACAAGATTTGTTTCTGTGGGTCTTTGACAGTAAGATGTTTAACAGTATTTTTTGTTATGATACCCTCATCCTCAGCTAGTTTCAGAAAAGAATCTATTTCTTTTTTAAAAACCCCAGTCGGGTCAATGTACATTTGCATATAACATCTAGTATCAGCTAACTGTCTTTTCCCCTCATCAAGGTATTCCCCAATGTTCATAACCACCACAGCACCACCCTTGTCTGCAGGTAGAATGGCAATGTCGCGATTATGCTTTAATTCCTCCAAGGCTGCCTTTTCCATGGGTGACATATTCTGGCCCAGAATGTATGATTCATTATGATGAAAATGTAAATCCCTGAGAACAGATTGTTGGAAAATAGAGACATGTTTGTTCATGGGCGGTTGAAAGTCTGATTTCAAAAATTTGAAATCAAGTGATCTTTGGGAGGTGTTGTCTGAAAAGAATAATTTCAAATTCAGGTTACGACAGAAAGACAAAACATCCTTAACAATGCTATGTTCATTAATAAAAAAACTAGGAATAAAACCAAGTCCTTTATTAAGTAGTTTAGTTTGTACATCTGTCAGTTGAAAATTAGAAAGGTTCAAAACATTATGAAACTCAAATTCCGTCAACTCAACATTGTTTGTAACAGCCGTTCCATGGAATTGGATCTTATTCCTATATTTGTGCTTGCGACCCCCTCGTCGCTTGTTTGTATGTCTAAAGGGTAGTGAACATTAGTTTTTTTCTTCTGGGTGATTCTCGATAGTTATTACAGTCATTATCTGTGCAACATGAGTCATCCCCTGAGGTACTAGCTAAAGTCTTGTCAGAGGATTTTAGAATAGACCTAGGCCTTTTCTTGGGTTTGTTTCCTGGTGTTTTTTGACCAAAATCATAGAATCTCACAGTTTTTAATGTGTCAAAAGGACGGCCTCTTTGGTATTCAGTACAGTCCCTATTGAACTTACGTATTTTCCTATCTTTAGTTTGTTGGTCAAAATTAGCCAGATCTTTGGATAATTTACTAACCAAAGTGGCATATGTTGGTTGTGATTCATATTTCTTACATTCTTCACATGAAGCTTTAACTTCCATTAAACAAATGTCCACCATTCTCTCATAATAGGATGCAAGGATCTTGACAAAAGTCATTGATGATTGTTGGAGAGCTTGGTTCCATTCTTTGGGCAGCCTGTCCTCCGACCTACTGACCAAAGGCTGTAACTTAACTCTAAGTCCTCTTGGTGTGATATCCTTATTAATATATGCCTTAAAAAGTCTGAGGTGCCATATATTGGCACGTAAGTTTTTAAGATCCTTGTTGAATTGGTTGAAGGCCATTTCACAGCCATTGTTAATGTTAATATTTGAGCCACTCGGATTACTGCTTGACATGTTATTCATACCAAACACCCCAATATCATGTCGATCAGCACATAATCCCATTAGTAGTTGCTCCAAATCCATTTTTCCAATGTATTTATGAATTTTGACCAACTAGAGACCAAATCTGCTTCAATCAATATGTCCAAATTGGTACGAAAAAGATACAAAACGAATGAATCAGTCCACAGGCAACCTTGTAACCAGCAAGCCAACCAAAAGAAACTTTTCCTTAACGCAATTTTATTTACTTAATAAGCAAGCGTTTTCGCCGTAACACCTGTCACAGCTTCATCAGAGATAAACAGAACAGTTTCAAAACGCTCTTATTTATAGATTTAAAACAGGAAGTGATCAAATTAGCATCATTTCCTAATACACTACTGTAATATTTAAAAACACAAAAAATACTAAATGGCTTCGAATTAATAAAATGTTAAAATTTTATCCTGATGTTTACAATATCATAGTCAACTGCACCTATGAAATAGGTGATATTGCCAATACATGTGTATAATATAAAATAAAATATTATATCCGATTTATCAGCCTGTAATCCACCAGTATTGCCGACCTCTAACAGCACAAATGCAAAAAAGATCGCAAAATGTACCAAAATGGTTAATATATAATGAAGCTGAAAATTTAGATTTATGTCCTGCCACTAGTCACAGTACCTGAGATATTCCTGTTGTTCCTGGGTTTATAGGCTTCTGATCCATAAAATGCTGAATGTCATGGATGAATCTCTGAACATCGATTTGCACAGAAAGGAGTTGTTAAACAGATGCCACAAAGTAGTAGAATGAACCACCATACATGATTTTAGGCCCCCAAGCTTATCCGCATGTAAGCCAAAGCAATTCCAAGGTAATTCTTCCCTGGTCAAAATGTTAATTCCCCATCCACTTTGAACTAAACAATTCACCAACGTGGTAAGTGCTGAACAAGAAATATGACATCCACTGCTTCATGACCAGAAAGCGACTAAAAATATACCAAACTGTTGCAAAAAAACAGCTGCCAACACAGAAATGCTGTGTCACTATCGGGAACCACCAGCGAAGCCAAAAACGTCAGCAAACAACCATACGCTCCGCAAGGAGGGCATGCAGGGTCAAGCCAACAACGTAAACCACCAACGACCAGCAAAAAATGATAGTGAACACGCAGTAATGAAGAAATAATGATTATTTATTTATAATTCCTTCAAATCCAGACCAGTTTCGGCTATTCAGCCTTTATCAATGAATACAATAAAGTTTTTTTGAATGAAATAAAGCAGCCTGCATTTACACTAGTCTCTGATTACCTGGAAGCAATATTACAGCACCACCCAGTGGCTGGAGTAACAAAGTGCATGTTCCATTCTTGATTAAAGCATATGACCAGTGACACAAAAATGCCAGAGGTGTAGATATTGTCATATTTTTAAAGATAAAAATCAAAGCTCTGGAAGTAAGCCATTATATGACATACATATTACAAGGTAATAGACCAATACCATAGTCACTATTTGTGAATGCATATCATAGTGTAAAAAAGCAGAAAATATATACCACTAGTATATATATATATATATTTTAAAGGGTGATAACCACAAGTTCAAAAGAACTGAATAATAATGAACCAAGTACTGATCATATAACTGTGACTAGTGGCAGGACATAAATCTAAATTTTCAGCTTCATTATATATTAACCATTTTTGTACATTTCGCGATCTTTTTTGCATTTGTGCTGTTAGAGGTCGGCAATACTGGTGGATTACAGGCTGATAAATCGGAAATTAATGGAAGGCATTTGGACTATCGTTGATGGATTACAACTGGTGAAAACATCATATTGACTTTAACTTTTGAGATTTATTTGATCTCGAAATGTATTAGTGAATGGCTGACTCTAAATGCTATATTCTTTAAATATCTGATATACATACAACAACATCAGCTATATGTTGTGATAGGTTTGTCAACCAAGTGGGATACATTCTTTGTTACAAAATTTGATATCATATTGAAGTGTCTCATTCACCATAGTTACTTAGTATGCATGTATATTGACAAACTATTCATGCCATAGTTGGTCTAGGATATATAACAACAGGAATTGATCCATAACAGCACAGTTGACTTGGGTGAATGATAAGTGAATCATATTTATAACAGCTTAATGTAAGTGTAGGAGGGAATAACACCTTTATTTTTATTTTTATCTTGTGTATGAACAACTATATGTGTTGTAATCGTTTTATGTGTGCCAAACCACCGCTTGAAAATTGTATTGTCAGTTCACAGTTGGACTAGGTTGCTACATGTACTATGAGGGCAACCCAGTGTTGAAATCTTTGGCAAAGGCAATATGTGCTAAGAGGTTTCAAAAGTTTTATTGCCAGATATCATGTGACAGATAATAATACATCTTTGTATATTCTTTAACAAGAACTACAAGCCTTTTCAGCATTGCATTTTGAATATAAAGTATATATTGTGTTCACAAATATATATGTGCCAAGCATAATACAGATATACTGATAGACACATATATAGACAAGTGTAGATGTCAGGGTTCATGAGCAAGGTTTTTTCCAAGTGATGTTCTTTGACCAAATATATTATAGTTTAACTGTTGAAAAATATTTATATTTTTTTTATTGACACCTAGGTTCTCCGTGCAGTCCCTGTTGAACTATTACTAATTTGGACATATTGATTAAAACAGATTTGGTCTCTAGTTGGTCAAAATTCATAAATACATTGGAAAAATGGATTTGGAGCAACTACTAATGGGATTATGTGCTGATCGACATGATATTGGGGTGTTTGGTATGAATAACATGTCAAGCAGTAATCCGAGTGGCTCAAATATTAACATTAACAATGGCTGTGAAATGGCCTTCAACCAATTCAACAAGGATCTTAAAAACTTACGTGCCAATATATGGCACCTCAGACTTTTTAAGGCATATATTAATAAGGATATCACACCAAGAGGACTTAGAGTTAAGTTACAGCCTTTGGTCAGTAGGTCGGAGGACAGGCTGACCAAAGAATGGAACCAAGCTCTCCAACAATCATCAATGACTTTTGTCAAGATCCTTGCATCCTATTATGAGAGAATGGTGGACATTTGTTTAATGGAAGTTAAAGCTTCATGTGAAGAATGTAAGAAATATGAATCACAACCAACATATGCCACTTTGGTTAGTAAATTATCCAAAGATCTGGCTAATTTTGACCAACGAACTAAATATAGGAAAATACGTAAGTTCAATAGGGACTGTACTGATTACCAAAGAGGCTGTCCTTTTGACACATTAAAAACTGTGAGATTCTATGATTTTGGTCAAAAAACACCAGGAAACAAACCCAAGAAAAGGCCTAGGTCTATTCTAAAATCCTCTGACAAGACTTTAGCTAGTACCTCAGGGGATGACTCATCTTGCACAGATAATGACTGTAATAACTATCGAGAATCACCCAGAAGCAAAAAAACTAATGTTCACTACCCTTTAGACATACAAACAAGTGACGAGGGGGTCGCAAGCACAAATATAGGAATAAGATCCAATTCCATTTAAGGGCTGTTACAAACAATGTTGAGTTGACGGAATTTTAGTTTCATAACGTTTTGAACCTTTCTAATGTTCAACTGACAGATGTACAAACTAAACTACTTAATAAAGGACTTGGTTTTATTCCTAGTTTTTTTATTAATGAACATAGCATTGTTAAGGATGTTTTGTCTTTCTGTCGTAACCTGAATTTGAAATTATTCTTTTCAGACAACACCTCCCAAAGATCACTTGATTTCAAATTTTTGAAATCAGACTTTCAACCGCCCATGAACAAACATGTCTCTATTTTCCAACAATCTGTTCTCAGGGATTTACATTTTCATCATAATGAATCATACATTCTGGGCCAGAATATGTCACCCATGGAAAAGGCAGCCTTGGAGGAATTAAAGCATAATCGCAACATTGCCATTCTACCTGCAGACAAGGGTAGTGCTGTGGTGGTTATGAACATTGGGGAATACCTTGATGAGGGGAAAAGACAGTTAGCTGATACTAGATGTTATATGCAAATGTACATTAACCCGACTGGGATTTTTAAAAAAGAAATAGATTATTTTCTGAAACTAGCTGAGGATGAGGGTATCATAACAAAAAATACTGTTAAACATCTTACTGTCAAAGACCCACAGAAACAAATCTTGTATCTTCTCCCAAAAATACATAAGTCCATTTCAAAACCCCCAGGTAGACCCATTGTATCAGGGATAGGGTCCTTGACGGAACCACTATCAGCATTTCTAACACAATATCTCAAACCCCTTATAACATCAGTTAGGGCCCGACTACAGGACACCACACACTTTTTACAAATTTTGGAGGATACACAGCTAGAACCAGACTGGTTAATGTGCACGTTGGATGTTAAATCTTTATACACAAGTATTCCACACTGGGCAGAATTACAATCCGTGCAATACTGGCTTGAGAGAACAAACTTATATCCTCCGGGCTTCAACACCTTACTTTTCTGCATGGTGGAACATGTATTAAAAAAAAAATGTCTTTTATTTCCATGGAGAATGCTTTTGGCAGCTACAAGGGACAGCAATGGGAGCTTCCTTTGCATCCATTTATGCTGACTTATTCATTGCCTATTTTGAAGAATGTATGATATATGACAAATCACACAATATTTACATGGTGGAAATCGATATCTGGAGATGATATTTGGATAATTGCTGGATGGTGTGGAAGACGGATGAAGCATATCTAAAGGAATTTATGGAGTACCTGAATGGTAACATTTGGGGTATTGAGTTTACGGATACATGTAACAGGAGTACCATAGATTTTTTGGATGTTACTGTTTACCGTAACACAGATGATACTCTAAGTACCAAAACATTTAGAAAATACCCTCAATACAATACCTTGTTACACGGCTCCAGTATGCACCCGAACCACACCATCCGCAACATCCCTAAGTCACAATTTATGTGTATCAGATGCATTTGTTCATCTCATGATGAATTTGAACATGCCAGACTTGATTTATACCATAGATTTCAGGACAGAGGATATAGAGACATAGATATATATCAAGCTAGTTCATTTAGCAAAACCATAGACAGGAGAACATTGCTACAATACAAAAAATCAGAGCATGCACATCGGGATTCTGTCTTGAGATTTGTCACTACATATGGCAGGAACCAACCTATTGTCAGGGATATACTTAATTGCAACTGGAAAATTCTTTTGGCTAATGACACTTTAAGGTCAATACTAGGCCCTCAATGTCAAATGTCATACAGAAGAGGCAAGAATTTGGGAGGGCTACTTTCACATTACAGAAACAGAGAAGGGGGAGGTGCGATATATCATCAGACCACTATCAGTGGTGATAAACTAATTGGTACTTTTCCATGTGGTCACTGCTGCTCCTGTTTACAGGTTAGTACACTAAAATAATTCACCAGTGCCAACACCAATCAGGTATTTAAAACCAGGGTGTTTGGTAATTGCAGCAGTACATGGGTTATTTACTTAGCTACCTGCCAATGTAAAGCTTTTTATGTTGGTCAAACCTCTAGGTCTCTTAGAATAAGGATGACAGAACATCGTAGTGACATGAGGAACAAAAAAGAAACAAATGCTTTATACAGACACACGATACAACATCCCCATGCCCAGTTTATGTTCATGATCATTGACAAAATTCAGGGAGATAGGAACAACCAACAGGGTTGGCACACCATTTTAAACCACAAGGAACAATATTGGATAACCACCCTTGGATGTTTACTCCCCCCAGGTCTGAATGACCATCTGTGAGTTTCACTGAACACTGGAGGATTTCATTATCATGGTTACAACAACAAACATTCATATAGATCAAGAATTAGTACGAACCATTCAATGGTGGTTAGGCCTACCAACGCTCATATTATACTCTACAAAGCATGATAAAAAATTGTTCAGGATACGGATATGTATATGTATGGTTTGGTATTCGTATCTGGTATGTTGGCGTTAAACATTGAGTATTGTACAATTACAATGTTGAACTTGTATTATCTACAAGCATATTATTTCAATTTATTATAATCTATAATATGGCTGAGAATGAGGCCACTATACTCTTTTTGCCTTATTTTGTAATATATTATATGATCAGTACTTGGTTCATTATTATTCAGTTCTTTTGAACTTGTGGTTATCACCCTTCAAAATATATATATACTAGTGGTATATATTTTCTGCTTTTTTACACTATGATATGCATTCACAAATAGTGACTATGGTATTGGTCTATTACCTTGTAATATGTATGTCATATAATGGCTTACTTCCAGAGCTTTGATTTTTATCTTTAAAAATATGACTTAATATCTACACCTCTGGCATTTTTGTGTCACTGGTCATATGCTTTAATCAAGAATGGAACATGCACTTTGTTACTCCAGCCACTGGGTGGTGCTGTAATATTGCTTCCAGGTAATCAGAGACTAGTGTAAATGCAGGCTGCTTTATTTCATTCAAAAAAACTTTATTGTATTCATTGATAAAGGCTGAATAGCCGAAACCGGTCTGGATTTGAAGGAATTATAAATAAATAATCATTATTTCTTCATTACTGCGTGTTCACTATAATTTTTTGCTGGTCGTTGGTGGTTTACATTGTTGGCTTGACCCTGCATGCCATCCTTGCGGAACGTATGGTTGTTTGCTGTCCTTTTCAGGACACACATCTGATTTTACAGACCAACACAAACCCACGGTCAGCACAAGGGATAAAACTTTCCTTTCTTGCCTAATTTTAAGCTTATTCTTGTAGCAGTTTAGTAGCTTATCCTGTTTCCTGTACCATGTAGGTACTTTATATACAGAAATAACTATTGTATGCAACTATTACAGTAAATATGAGACATAATTATGTCCTACAATCCCAGGACATTTGCCACATTTAATATATTTGGTCAGGACACAACTGCCCAAAGAGGGACCGTCCCTCGCAAAGTGGAGCAGGTGGTAACACTATCATTGGCTCATGTCCATATCACATATTTGTAATGGTGTATAGGCATATACTCTCTATATCCTTTGTTGATAAAGGTTGATAGTGGTGGAATGTGTGATTGCTATGGTCTATGATATACACATATGTGAACACTTCAACCACTGTATACGGGAGACCTACGGAATTCTGAAACCACAGTGTTCTGACGCACACAGTCCCAGGAACAGACTCCCATACCCCACATTACCGACATCAACAGTAACTCGCAAAGGTAACACAAACATGGAACACACACATGCACACACAGACACAATGCTACCCAACACATCCAAACAAACCATCCTACACTATGTATGAGCAGGTGGCCAAGCCCCCCTACACACCCCCCTAGTAGGTATCTGCGCCCCACACACCACCCAATACTTTAATATTCTACATCCTAGGTTGCACAAACAGACGCACAATGCTAACCCACAACCACACATTACAGTCCCCCAACAACACACACCACACACAGAATCCACACTTACACACACTACAGCCCTAAGAAACACATGTACACACAGTAACCTACCCAAACTGTAACACCAGAAGCACTGACTAACTGTCCATTAACATCGTGAGGTTACACCTTGTGCATCTGGTGTTTTGGTACCATGTTCCTTTGGACCTTAAGCCTCAGGATTACATGGGTCGGTATGTAAAGCAGTCAGTATGTGGTAGGTATCCCATTTATATGTACCTCCATGGTTATGTACATGTTGTTAACCTGTCTATATATCTACATATATATGTATATCCCCATATATCGACATATCTCTCTCTCGCTCTATATATGATGATGTGCATATCTCTCTCTCTCTCTCTCTATATATATATATATATATATATATATATATATATATATATAAATATAACATACACCTTTCATTGTGTACATGCCAGTTTGTCCTATTTCCACACATTCCTACCTTTTGTGTTTTATCCTGTCAGTAAACACGACTGCCATTGGTACATCTCAGGTAGTTAAGTGATATGTTATTTTGATGAATGTGTACATGGTTGCATATTCTAATCCTGGCAGTGATATCTTACTTCTTAGAGCAGGCACTGGTAGTGCAAGGGTGATAAACACACATTTCAGTGGTTGTGTGTTCCACATGTTTATTATTCTGAGGAGAACTACCTATATATGCAAGCTGTGTTTAAGGTATACTATGTAACATGTACACGTCTGTGAAGATTCCTGTCAGGGATACTCCCCATTATTTGGAAACACATCCCTGATTACATTATACAAACCCCCTCACTAACACTCTGTGAAATCCTTGCAGAGTGGGTGGTGAACAATAGCTACACCTCAGGGATCCCACAAGTGGTTCTGCTCCACAGAGGGACAGTTAGTTGATCAATGGGGTGGCGACAGCAGACATGTATTACCTATGCTTATGAGTGGCCTCGGCGGTTGGGCATGTACCTACCTATGTATCTATGAACCTGTACATACAGTATGGACACATGCTGATAGCTTAATATACTGTTCAGGTATTGACTTACCTTGTGCCAACGGCGGTTGTGTGTAAAATAGTTGAGGGCTACCTATGTAGGATGCACACAGTAGACCACCTATACATGACAATTTACAGGTAGTCGTGTGTTTATGTGCTATCCATGTTTGCTGTGTGTGCAGGTGGAGAAGGGTGTCAGAGTGTGCTATACGTTCCCTCTTTGCCAAGGCATGGACTTACTGGGCTCGCCTCTGTCTGCCTACTGGGGCTAGCACAGGGTGTTTGTGGTCTGAGCCTCCCTGTGCCTGTGGGTCCCTTGGCAATGGTGGTGGGCTGTGAGGGCCTTCACCATTCTGTCCCTATTGCAGCTGTTTCCGCAGGATCATATTGTGTAGCATGGCACATATTGTGAAGATGTGGGCACACGTTCCTGGAGAGTACTGCAAGGCTCCACCAGATATGTCCAAGCAACGGAACCATGATTTCAGCATCCCAAACACGTGTTCTATGATGATTCTGGTTTCTGCGTGTGCCTCATTATGGCGTTCTTGCGTGGCTGTGTGTGCATTTCTGATAGGTGTCATCATCCACAGTTCCAGTGCATAGCCAGCATCCCCCACCAGGTGGCCATATGGGATGTTCCCCCTGGAAAATACCTGATACAGCTGTGTGGCATGCCAAACGTGGGAGTCGTGATAGCTTCCAGGACTGCCAGCACACACATCCATGATAATGCCCTGGGTATTGCACACAACCTGGTAGTTGATGAAGGGGAATCCCTTGTGGTTTATGTAGCACCTACCATGCTCACCAGGTGGTGACTTGAAGTGTATGTGCATGCAGTCTATTGCACCCAGTGCCTCCGGGTAGTCTGTCACATGGTGGTAGAGACGCATATTGCTGGCCAACTCCTCCTGCATTCGGGGAAGTGTATGTGCTCATTGGCATGCGGTAACATGGCATCCAGGAACTGGTGGAGTACCCTGGACACTGATGCCTGTGAGATCCTCATGATATCCCCAGTTGGCCTTTAGAAGGTACCTGTGGCTAGTATTCTCAAGTTTACACATTCCTCCGTGTCCACTTGGATGGGTTCCCATCTGTTACTTCTGGCTCTGAGGCGTGGCCGGCACAGCTCAACAAGTTGCTGTATGATGTCCCTGTCCACCATGTAACGCTCTACTATCTTCAGATCATGTATCCCCTGGTAGGTTACCTGGGTCTGAACACTCATCTCCTCCTCCGGTGCCTGAGATGGTTGTCAGCATCATCCTTCACACCACCATCAGTCTCCAACACATGCTGGTGAATCAAAGCTATGGCAGCCCCTAAGATATACATATTAAAAGTTCCCCGTCTGTATACACCAATGGTGCAAAGTGTCTGGGAATACACAAGTGTGTGTGTGTGGGGCTTTTACACCTTATACTATTGTGCAATGGATGATGCTGGTGTAATTGGGTGTGTTTGTGCTATTCCAGCTGCAGGGTATCTTCATTATTGGTTTTACAGCAGGTACTACTATTGTGGGGCCTTTGGTGTTGACTTACGCTTGTCTGCCATGATTCATCTATTGTCCTTTACTTCTATTTTCAACCCAATTCACCTCCCATTGTCAGGCATGCATCCAGCTGGCACCTTTCTTGTTTTGTGCTTCCACAACCCAGGATTCTGTTGGAAAATGTGTTATGTAGCTGATCTACAGCAAGTTTGCTTTGTTCTGCTGTGACAGTTCTCTTTTCTTTGCTGTACGGCACCTCCCCTTTCCTGTTCTGCAGGTAGCTGCTAGAAGCCTTGTTAGCTGTTGTCAATGGCCCACTGTGAGTTCCTAGGTATTAATTACTCATTTGTACTCCAATTACCATGCTGCAGCATTTCCTTATTTTCTTCCCGTATCCTTCCTGTTTCAGCCGTGATGCACGCTGCGAACATCAGTTTACCTGGTTTCGTGCACGTTTTCACCCACATTCACATGAACTTTCAGTTACCTTGTGTGCTCTCAGCTAAGCAAAGCTATGGCTACTTCCACACCCCTATCCTGCAGCTTTGCTTAGCAACACCCAACATGGATTATCAATGATCCAATATGCTTACAGATACGGTGGCATGCCCCTCTCTTGATGTCATGTTTACCTCCAGGCCACTCCTCGGTGTTGTAAGTTACGCCGTGTGGCACATCCTTATGCCGGTGGGACATTTGCGATTCAGTATTACTTGACTCATTTGCATGGCATTGGCTGCTAATTCCTAGTTACCACACGGAACACAGTCACAGACCCTTAGCAACCCTTGCACCATGGTTGTGGTGTAGCATGCATGCCATTGACTATTATGGGGATAACATGAATTGCATTACATTACAGTTTTACGACATCTAAATATATTTTCATTATGATCCCATTTGCGCCACGGATGCACTGCGGTTTTACTTTGCATTGGTGTGGCCATGAAATTAAATGTTAGTTTTTATATGTTGTGCATGTTGTTTTATGCCATTGACTATATATGTAGCCATTGGCATATATTAACATTATAACACACTAAGTTTTGTCTGCTTTCATGGCTCCGATTTTATGTTTGACAACATGTAAACTGTTTTTTTTTTGGTTTACATTTCTACATGCTTACGCTATGCCTGCACAACTTCATGAATCGCTATATACCTTCATTTACATGCTACACTGCTGCGCATGTGGTAATTAGCATACATGAGCTGGGAGCTGCACAGCTCTGGTGTACACTGGTAGTGCATGTGGAAACAGCTCTTACCTGAATTGCTCGATGGCTATATTTGGCGCTAGATTGCCGATGCTACTCCGGCGCATGGCGCAAGCTTAATGAATCCCAGAGACAGAGAGAGAGAGCTTTGAAATCAAGAATTTATGAGCACCTTTATGAGATCAGGAAGAAAAAGGAAGTTAATGCATTGTACAGGCACTATGTTGTGTGTAGTAATTTTGTCAAGTTTAGCTTTGGTATACTGGAAAAAAGTGCAGATTCATTCTAGGGGTGGTGATTGGCAACTACATTTGTTAAAAAAAGAACTTGTCTGGCAGTTGCAACTAAATGCATCATCCTCCCAGGTCTGAATGACCATCCCCTGGATTCATGAATCCTCCGTGTAAGACTAAATAAGTCTTACAAGGAAACTGCAGTTGAACGGTATGACGTCAGTGTGCCATGCGTATTTATGAGGGCATGCTGACTCCACTCCAAGTCTAACGCGGACAGTGCAGGAAGGCAGGGGGAGTGTCTGACTGCCGAGCAGTCCAAAGGTCCATGCCCCTGCAAGTGTCTGAATTGTGAAATGTCAACACACATGAGCGAGTCCACTCAAATGTCTACATACCCAACACTACACTCCCTCACATTGTAAACCCCCAGTAGAGTTATAAAATGTAAAACTTTTAAATTTTTTTTATAATTCCCGATATAGCTGCCCGTATTTGTGCAGGTGTGCCCATAGGTTAGCTGCAGGTAGCAATGTCGACATTGAAGACCATAATAAGAAATGTTTATACAAACTAATCCAAATAGCAATAGCGTAGTGGTAGAGCCTTCACACAAAGAGGAGGCATTCATGGTTCAAGTCACACCACTCCCCTTTCTATTATATGTTTTAAATCAGTATATGAAATAATTCCTGACATATATGAATAAAATTTTACTAAAAAGCATTGAAATGGCCTATGTATCAGTGAACAAAATGTATATATAGAAATGTAAGAAGGATCTTGATATATAAATGCCCGTAGTTAAGCAGCGCTTTACCCAGCACAATATAGTTGCCCATAGTTAAGCAGTGCTTTACCCAGAGCAATATAGTTGCCCGTAGTTAAGCAGTACTTTACCCAGCACAATATAGTTGGCCATAGTTAAGCAGCGCTTTACCCAGCACAATATAGTTGCCCATAGCTAAGCAGCGCTTTACCCAGCACAATAGGTTTGTGTGGAGTTGCGCACCACGCAAACCAGTGCACCGTAGGGCAACGTGGATCAACATGGAGCAACGTAGAGCAAAGTTGCCTAAACACAGCCACATCCCCTAGCCTGTCTGGACAGTAGTAAAATAAAAAGCAATGACAAGGGTCGTACCCGGGACACTGTGCACCATAATCAAAGTACTGAACCACTAAGCCATGACAGCTTAGGATAAACAGCCACTGTTAACATACATATACTTATAAATGGTAGATTAACCATTGCTAAGCAGGTCTGCAGTCAGCCGAGAATTTTCAAAAACAGCCAATCACAAAAAAGTGTGGGGAAATGCGACATATTTCAGCTCCATAGGCAGGAATACTCACCATAACTGATTGTAGCTCCCATCTGCAGTTAGAATGTCTGGTGCTGGAGAGGGTACTCGCTTTCGAGCGCAACGCTGGGGCATCGAGGAGTCAAAATACATGGTATGGCTCCTTGTCCACCGTCATGAGTCTAGACTCCTGCAGGGCCAGTTCCAAGGGATGGAGTACAAAGCAGAGGCTTGGAACTGGTTAGCTCATGATCTCACAAGTGCCACAGCATCCCTCAGACTGGTGAGCAGGTCCGTCACCCCCATGCAGACCTGAAGAGATGGAAGCAGGACCTAGTGAACCAATGGATCCAGTAGTGGGGCCTGTCACATGCAAGATGCCCCACTACTGAGTAGGTAGCCATGGAATTCAGTATGTAAGACATGCTAATATAGTCTATATAATGGATAGGTATGTCTCGATATCCCTTCATTTACTTCACAGCTGCAGGTGTCCATGCTGCGAATCAGCAAGGCTATGCAGATAGGTTTCTAAGGCTGCACCACCAGGCAGGTTAGTAATTATTCTGCATGTATTGTTAAATAAAATATGTGAGAGAGCCTGAAAAAAGTGTTGTAGCCCAATCATACAGCCATGAAATTCCCTGAATAATTTCTCTGCATGTACTGTTATATACAATAAGTCAGAGAGCCAGAAATAGAGTATAGTAACCCATTAATAAAGGTAAAATAAGTCTGGAATAATATCTCTGCATGAGCTGTCATATAAAATAAGTGAGCGAGCCTGAAAAAGAGTGTTGTAACCTATTAATAAAGGTATAATATGACTTGAATAAGTCTTCAGTATGTACTGTAATATCAAATAAAGGAGAGAGCCTGTAGAAAAGTGTGTAATGTAATTAATAAAGATATAATACTTGGAGTGTGTCTGTGTCACTTACTTTGAAATGTTGTTGTACCCTTGCATTATATAAATAGTACTGTTGTATTAAGTGCTGTCAACCCAGAGTTGGGCAGTCCCATATAAAGTGGATGAAGGAAGTGCCAGTAGCTGTGAAGCATATATACAGTCCTCAACAGTCGGTAAATGGCTGGCATGCATAGGTAAATTTGGCACACGAGTAGCTTGTCAATGTGTTCCCCAGAAATGTGAGGGTGCTACATGAAATATAGGGTTCTGCAGTAATTTAACTGAAAATGTCACGTGAACACATCCAGATATGTAGATACATAAATATAAATAAAAAAATACAACTATGTAGCAGTAACATCTGCATCTTGGACAGTTAGTATGCCAGATATAGGTCAGGTATATAATGAACTAGCCAAACCCATTACACAACCTAATGCATGTTGCCTAGTGCAATAATACATGTAGGGGATATAAACCTGCAGTCAATAGGAATGTAGTGTAGAGTAAAAGTACTTATAAGATGTTAATGGAGGTTTCTTTTTACACCCTTTTACACACTTTTTAAACAGTGCAATTCCACACCTCAATGGGTATGTCTAATCTCAAAACATTTGTTGGGACATATGTCCTATTGTTCTATAAATATCTGCATTTACTTTGATGCATGTGCCCTGTTCAAACACCACAATCTTGGTGGCTTGTTGCCACCAATCATCCCTGCAAGCTGTTGTAATGTCCACTGTCGTTCAATATACGCATGTGTTATGCTTGCTGTTCAACTGTTGGAACCCTGGTGTGTTGAGTTAATGGGAATATTACTGCATGCTGTTACAACTAATTTGGAATGCTGTTGTCTATGTTGTAATTAAACACACCTAATCACAGAACGTATGGGAAGGCCGGACCCAGCGGACCCACCTGTCCCTCCTCAGCTGGTGATTGCACCTGGCACCAGAAGGTCCGGTGCCCAGCCCAGGCTACCCTCCTCCGTTGGTCCTGTGCCACCTTCGGGTGGAAGCACTGCAGGGGATAGGGCTCATCTCCCCCTGCAAGCGTGGGCAGAGAAGGCCACCTGTCACCCTCTGAAGGGTCCGGGTTAATGTGCCTAGGGAGATCCAGTGTTTAGTCGCTGAACCCCTACGCCAGCTCAAGGCAAGGGTGGCGCGACTCATGGGTCAGCCTGCCCCTCCTATGCAGCCCCCAGCACAGCCACCCTTGGGGCTGTGAAGGTGCAGTGGTGACTACCCATGGGTGGGGATCTCAGTTCCACTGTTACCATCTGTGGGCTCATGGGCTTGTGATTTCCAAACATCCATCCCCGTCAATTGTGTTCACCCACCCCATGTGTCATACTCCACCCTTGTATGCATCTTGTTTTTCTTGTCTGTTTACCTCCCCAACCTACCTTCCCAAATATACCTACTTCCTCTACCTCACATTCCACTCTCACCTGAAAAAAAAAAAAAAGGGCATTCTGTTCCCACAAAAAAATTACACCCCATACATAGCTGCCCATTTTGCACACATGTCTGCTGGACATATAAACTGATAATTAGAACTGGCAGTACAACATACTTTGTTGTCCTCACCCCTCCATCAGGGGTGGAAGGTTTCAAATTTCACTCCAAATTTGTAACATATGCACAGAAATGGGCAGCTATGGACCTTCCCTACACCCATCCTGCACATCCTGAGCTGGTTTCCCCACTGTCTTTCCCTCTTTGTGCCCCCATTTTCACCACTTTCCTATCTCCCCATTTTCTTTTCTTTCAAAGAAATTAGCGCGGGGGATAGCGGGAGTAAGCACTTTTAAGCAGTAGTTAGCGGGTTTGAGCGAGTGTGCGCATGTGTGCGCTAAGCTTAGCATCACTAAGTGTCACACAAACTCGCGCAAACCCACTTACAACTGCTTAAAAGTGCCTTAATCACTCTGTATGTCAGTGCCCTTGTTCGGCTCAGCAGCAAAATAAAACACAGTGTAAAGCCGTGTAAGCATGTGTGCGCGCATGTGAGCTGGTGTGCGTGTGTTTGCGCTTGTTTGCGTGGCGCTGCTCCCTGTGGAAACAGAAAGGGAAAAGGAAGCACAACAAATAGTAAGAAGTTAACCAAGGAGAACTAGCAGAGCTAGCAGGTGAAAACAATCAGAATCAGCCAATTACACAGGCAGTATACTAGCCCAACCCAGCCCAGCACTTAAAACTCTGCAAACAACTTTCCACTATGTTTTTCTAAGAGACACTGCAACACTGCAGTAAGCTAATAGAAGTGAAAACTGAAAAAGCTTTACTGAGACAAAGAAATGTTAGGGGCTGCCATTGCTGTTATAAGGCGACATACGCAACATGTTGAGGGTAGTGACAATATGAATGCTGCTGAGCAACCCACAGTGAGGAGACGGATAAGAGTGTACAGGCCCAGGGTAACCTACCAGGGGCTACACGAGCTGGAGATAGTGGAGCGCTATCGAGTGGACAGAGACCTCATGCAGCAAATTGTTGAGCTGTGCAGGCCATGCCTCACACACAGAACCAGCAGAGGGGAACCCATCCCAGTGGAAACCAAGGTATGTGTTGGCCTAAGAATACTAGCAACAGGTACCTTCCAGAGACCAACTGGTGATATGATAGGGATTTCACAGGCATCAGCATCCAGGGTACTGCACCAGTTCCTGAATGCCATGTCAGCACATGTCGGTGATCATGTATATTTCCCCAATTCCCATGAGGTATTCGCCAGCAATATGCATCTTTTCCAGCAAATAGCGGAATACCCTGAGGTAGTGGGTGCAATAGACTGCACGCACATATGCATCAAAGCACCAGCTGGTGAGCAGGGTAGGGTCTACTATAACCACAAGGGTTTCCCCTCCATCAACTGCCAGGTCATGTGTGATGCCCAGGGCATAATAATGAATGTGTGTGCTAGCTGCCCTGGAAGCTACCATGATTCCCATATCTGGCATCTGTCACAGCTGTACCAGACATTTGCCAATGGGGACATCCCTCATGGTCACCTAGTGGGGGATGCTGGATATGCACTGGAGCAGTGGCTGATGACACCCATCAGAAATGCACACACACCTGAACAGGAACGCCACAATGAGGCACACGTACAAACATGAAATGTAATCGAACGTGTGTTTGGGCTGCTCAAGTCACGGTTCCAGTGCCTGGACTCATCTGGTTGAGTCTTGCAGTACTCACCAAGTACATGTGCCCAAATAGTCATGGTATGTGCTATGCTACATAATATGATCCTGTGAAAACAGCTGCAGCAGGAGCAGCATAGGGCCGGGCCAAATAGCCCCCCACCATTACCAAGGCCATCACAGGCAGAGCGTGACTCAGAGGAGGAACAAACTGAGCCTGCCCCAGTAGGCAGAAGGAGGTGTGCCCAGTATGCTTTGGCCTTGGCAAAGAGGCAACGCATAGCATATACACTGGCTCAGTAGGAACCCTGGAAATTATACCTCTCTCTGACTCGCACATATAGTAAAAGGGATGCCTAACTTGACACTACCTGTTTTCAAACATGTATAGGGAGTGTAATATGTGCATCTGACATAGGCAGCCCTGCAGCACCACCTGTGGCATGATTGCCATGTGTTAAGCAATATAAAGCCGTGCTAAAAAGCTTTTACCACTATTTAGTATATGTAAACAAAATTGCACACACTAAGTAGCACAACTTTGGGCAATGTTGAGCAATATTGGGCAGCATTTATTAATGTTGGTTAACATTGAGCAATGTTGTGCAAGTTTGGTTAAAGTTGGGCATGCTTGAACAAAAGCAGGTAAACATGGTCATATTTAATTTACTGTTCCTTAAGCAGTCTGGTCTGCCCAGTATGAAAATATGAAGCAGTGACAGCTCTCGAACCCAGGATACTGTGAACTATAGTCACAGTACTGAACCACTAAACCATAAAAGTATTTCACTGGTCAGCCTGAAGGAATAAATGTTGATAAGTCTATGCAAAGTGTCTCCTGGAAACCCCGCAGGCACAGCATAATCCCTGTAGAGTTATGACACAAAGGTGAGCCCTGCATTAAAAATACAACTCGATTTACAACACACGTATAGTATAAATGTTAATATTGGGCATGTTCACACACGTCAACAAATGTAGTGGACTTTACACAACATACTGAAAGGCCAAACTGGGCATGCTCACACAGGCCATGTGTGAGTACAGCAGTGGGCCACACATATCAGGCAGTTGCATGTGTTAACCCAGGAACTTCTCACAATTCACCAATCTTGACTTGTGCACACAGTGATATGACAACAGACACATATATAATATATTGGAACCCTGACATAATCAAATATGTACTACAGATACTTAGGTTGGTCATAGAAAGTTGAAAAGCAAAGAAAAAAAAACCCGAAATCAGTATCATCAATAAACAATGTGCACTGCAAACACTATCCAGTCCAGGTCATGGAAAGATTATCTGCAAAGGAGTCCATACAGAACCATGACACTACCTTCAGCTATGTCATAAATAGCAATGTACATTCATATATGTCCTGAGTCAGGGCCAACTGTAAATGACTGACAATGTCAACATCCTATCAAACAGGCCCATACATACATACCCACCTCCCACTGACAAAAAGCCCTATCATCATACCAGGAGATATCACATGTAGAATGGGTAAACAGCTCGTTCCAAAGCTGAAATCATGGCATAAATTGGATTATATTGTGCCCCTATATGTTTCATAAGTGAACTGCAGAACAAACAGAGCCTTCACCTGAAGAGTCTGTTGAGCCTCACACTCTCTACAGAATATGAAACTGTTGAATGGGTTACAGCAACATATGGCACACTACACAAGTGTGGGTGCACAACAGACCATGGGAACTATAGTCTTATAAGCTGATGAAGTCTGCTCTGCAAGTCCATGAAGTCCATCAGGATTGAAGTCAGAAACAGAGCTATTGGTAGCCTATAAACACACAACCCTACCAACTTTGGACTGTTCATGGGCAGATCATGTTTCCCAAACCTGCTAGACTATATGCAAGGCAGCCACCAAGGGCATACATGAATGAAATGAGCCACACACGTCCCACAAACACTTTGAATAGGCCTTTTCCAACATCCCAGACACGTCATATCTACAAAATCAATAACCTGTGCATAAATATGTATTGTCATCGGATGGATTGGCAACTGGGCCACAGATAGATCACACAAGGTAAGATTTGTGGAGTCCTGTTCAAGCTGGTAACACCTGCTGTCCCCCATGTCTCAGTCCTGGGATTGCATAAATCTAAGTGCACACACATTACCATGTCTAGTCTGATGATGTCAGCATCCCACAAATATAGCAGTGTAAATGAAAACTCCCAGTAAAACACATAGCATGTCATGTTAATGCGTATTTCTCCAGTGTCATAACATAGTTCAGTAGAAGTTTTAATCCTGCAATTGCTGTGTGGGGGTATGTGTCTGTGTGATTTCCTTGGAGACTATTGCCCTTTTGGAGACTAGGCAAAAACCATAAAAGTGTTATATTCCTGTTTGGCAAGTCTGATGATGTCAGCATCCTACAAATATAGCACTGGAAATGAAATTTCCCAGTAAAGCATATAGCGTGTCGTGTTAATGTGTATTTCTCTAGTATCATAACATAGTTAGGTAGGGGTTTGAATCCTGCAATTGCTGAGTGTGTGTATGGGGGTATGATTCTCTGTGAGAATATTGCCCTTTTTGGAGACTAGGAAAACACCTTAAAAGTGTTACATTCCTGTTTGGCAAGTCTGATGATGTCAGCATCCTACAAATATAGCAATGGAAATAAAAATCCCAATAAAGCATATAGTGCGTTGTGTTAATGCATATCTTTCAAGTATCATAACATAGTAAAGTAGGGGGTTTGAATCCTACAATTGCTGGCTGTGTGTGTGATACTGTTGGCCAACGTGTTGTGTGTTTAGCTTTTACTACTGTATGACATATCAGTATAACAACAGTATAGATTATTAATAGGCTAACTGCCCTTCTTCTGGGTCATTTAAGCCTAGCCAATTACCCCATGTGAGACTCAAACCCTGTACCTTGTGTCTGTAAGGCAAACACCTTAACCATTATGCCAAACTCCTACCCCCCCCCTATGTGCATTGCACACTTCAGGTATCTGTGTGGCAAATACATATATGTACATGTGACCTTAATTAGTTCATATGTGTGAAACCTGCTTTCTACATGAATACATCTGTTACCTATGACAGATTGTGTTGCTGCTTCTCAGACCTTCGGTCACATATGTATGTTTGTGACAAGGCCAGCAACTGTAGTGATCTGTGGCCTAGGTCATCTGTGTCACACACACCCATGACAGTTTCTATAGAATAGTGTGAGTGAGGGTTCATGCCTTGGGTATATTTCAGACATGTTCAAACACAACAAAGTCTGTCAATAATGGACATTCATTATAGGTGTACAACAACTTTGTGGATATGCATACAGACCCCTTATTGGTTATGTGATACACCAAGGGACTTCAGAATACCTATGGAAATGTGAATACCAAAGGACAGATGACATAATACTTGCTTGTATGTACACATTGGTACCCATTCTACATGTTTGGGGCTACTACCTATGTGGTACTGTCAGGATACTATGTTTAACAAATGTGGATGACTATCCTATATTTGGCTTACAGCTTTACAGCATGGGTTGGAAAACAGATATCTGTCTGTATGACACCCATGTGGAGGATAAGTGTCTCATCCGGAGAATGCATTGTAGGCCACTGTATGCATTTCAAGATGTGGACAAACATATCTCTAGTGTGTTTGCTTGTACCTAAGAGGGCTATATGCCAGACATGAGTGGTCCCATTAATGGGTGGCGGTCAATACCACTGGTTACTGGTATAGTACAGTACCAGACGGATCCAAATGCTACTGAGTTTCCTACATCTGTGTGTCAGTTGTCAAGACATCATCTAATGATTGGTCATGGTCAGGCTGTTGTGTACACTACCAGAATGCAAACCAATGACAGATAGTAACAGTATCACCCACAGCATAGTGTCAAGCCATGTCATATACACATGTGTACCCAAGTTAAAACGTATGTGTATTAAAATGCATACTGGCCACCAATAGAAATAATGAAGTCTTGACACTGTGTAATACAGGGCATGTCACCCTTCCCATGTGTCCACTATGCATGTACATGCAGACAGTGCACCTCCACCATGTTCACAAATGTACACCTGCAAATCTGTACTGCACACATCACACACGTACTGTCCACTCACCAACACATGCTACCAAAACTACACACATCAGCTAAGTGGCACATGGGTGGACAATACACTTTTGGAATTAACACAGTTGTAAACAATACTACATTGATTATCATAACTTTAATGCATCATGCCTGCTCAGATATACCTACTGGTATATCATTACACCGTACTGTTGACAACATGCTAACATTGCTACACTGCTATAAAGTCACCCTGTGCATCAGCACCATGTTAGCCTGTTCCTGTATCAATGTTACACATGACAGGAGGTGGCACAGTTTCATCATATGCACAGGGTGTGTTGTTATTTTGCCAGAGCCCAACATTGACCCATCCAATCAACATGTTTGTGTGTGTGTGTGTGTGTGTGTGTGTGTGTGTGTGTGTGTGTGTGTGTGTGTGCGTGTGTGGGACAACAGTACAGCATGGGTCAATGTTGATGTGATATGGTGTGTGTATATGTTAGCCCTAGGTGTTTGGATTATGTGTGTGTGTCTGCATGCACACAGTTACACCATGTGGCTGCCATATACGGGAGGTTGTGGGACAGCCACAGAATGTACCTGCCAGGCTGTACAGATCACCATCTCTGGCCACGGACAGAGTACCTGTGCCTGGCAGGTGTGCAATGGACAGTATCAGGTATTAAGCCAGACTGGGTACTACCATCAGAGGCAGAGGCATGTCGACTGGACCCATGTCCCTGCTAGGACTGGCCAGAACCATGTGCACGTGGTCTTCTATGACGGTCTATTGACAGCCCTGCTCCAACATTGCTGGGGCTGGTACTGCCTCTACGGGAGCGGCTGTGACTTGTGTGTCGTCTGCGACGACTGCCAGACAATGATGTTGCTGGCATACATCAATGTCTCAGCCATCCTGCACTGTCCTGGCACATGGACATTACATTGCGGAGGACATCTAATGTCTCACCCCAACGTCTATCAATGACCTCGGTGTAGTGATGCACTGCACCCGCAAGGTCATGGATACTGTCATTGATAGCAGTGTTATGAGCACTCTGTGCCCACAGTCTCTGTCTGGTGTACCGTTCCATACGTGCCTGTGCCTGCATTACAGCCTGGAACATACCTGAGGTTGTAAGACCTGTGGGGGCACGTCTGCCAGAGGGATTACGACCGCGGTGCTCCCACGAGAACTCCTGGACATACTCCTATGTTGTACCATCCCAGGATTATGGGTATGGTTGCTGTGAGGGGTTGCATGTGCCATAGATACCACACTATCCTGGTCAATGCCTACTGTATGCTGTCCCTCAGCTAAGGCCATTGGTGATGACGGATGTATTGGCAGTATGAATGTGCACATAGATGGTGTGGAAAGCTGTGTACTGTCGATTGGCGGAACAACAACAGATCCTGTCAAACCTGCCTGCACCACAACACATGTTTCATCATCTACACTATTTGTGGCAGTGTCTTCAGGTTCTCTGCTGCACTCAACCAACACAACCTCAGCACCTGTGAGAGGGAGACAGGAAACACACTTTACAATCTGTACATGATGTTAGCACACATGCACACATGCACAAATGAGCACATGCACATATGCACACATAAACACATGAACACATGCACACATGCACACCTGAACACATGCACACATGCACTCATGCACACATGAACACATGAACACATGAACACATGCACACATGCATACATGAACACATGAACACATGAACACATGCACACATGCATACATGAACACAAATACACTACCCACTAAAGTAGACACACACACACACACACACACACACACACACACACACACACACACACACACACACACACACACACCAACAGCAATCCAGAACATACCCATTAGTGGTTGATGGTGGAGTACAGTATCACAAGCCAAAGAATCACACGTGTCAGCATGCAAGATGTGTGTTGCTCAACAGCATGCAGTGCAAGTGTAGAGAGTCCTTGTTAGTAACAGTATACATGTGTTTGATGCATGTGTGTCATTCAATGATTAGCCTCACCCTGGAACACAATGTGTACATGGACACAACATTGCTGTGCAAGTATTACATGCTTTTCAATGTCCTGTGCACCATCACTCACAGGTATACATACCATGGCTGGATGCACACAACTGTCAGGTGTATAGCAATGAATGCTATATGTTGTACTGCAGTTACTGTAACTGGATGTAGTGTAGTGCCATGAGCCATCATCAGGCAGCATCATGTGGTCACTCAAGGCCACTAATGTGTGCCACACTGGCAACTATCTTGCTGCACCTGAACTGCTGCACTGTGGCTACATTAACTATTTCAGAGGCAGTTGTTACATGGGTATGTAAGGTGTTCAATAGGGAGCATTGCCTAACATGAATGTCTTGTTTGTTGAAGAGTTTTGCAATACCCCATGATAGGCATCTACCCCTCAGGTATAGTATATGTGCTGTGTGGATGACATTTGGGGTACTGGAGCCTGACCTTACAGCGGGTGTCTACGTACACCATGTGTATCATATTGACAAGTACTGCATATGACAAGGTGGTGTATGTTGTGTGCATGTGTATTGACTCTGCCTATACAATGTCCACTACAGTGTACCACAATGGTTTGGGATGCTCTGTGTATAGCACGTCTTTGAGGCAGCCACTCATGCTACTGGGATGTGCATAGTCCCACAGGAAACTTGCAGAGCATGCATTATGTGTAGGTGTTGTACATGTGTAAATGGCCTAAAACCCACCTATGAAATGCACATGTTATTTGCCATATGAAATGTAGAACACTCACCAGCATGGGTCTGCTGTCTTGCTGTCACACCAGAGGGACCTACAAGGATATGAGACAGTTTGTCAGTGTCAACAACTGTGGCATTGCTGCTGTGACTTTGCAATTTTACAGTAGTACAACAGTTGACAGTCACATGCATACAGATTATGTTCAAAATTATCAGTATTGCACAACTCCAGGCTCCACAGCTTCCAAATACACAGTACACATCTGACATATGCATGTTCTAACAATCGAGTTAACAGTAGTCTACAGATAAGGCATGTTACCTGCACGCTCGCAGTCAACTTGCTGGGTAACTCCGGCCTCCATGATGACACATGTTTGTTGTAGTGGTTGGCCAGAAGCCACCACACTGAGGAGCAGCTCTTCCACTATGGTGAGGGGCGGGTGTGATGCTGCAGCACTACCTTTGGCAAGCTGTTGTCTGTGGACATCAGAGGCATGCTGCCAGGCATGTCTCATTAAATCACTGCAGTGATGGCGTACCTGCTCATAAGTCTGGTTATGCATGCCTACGTCATTAACCCAACGAACAACATCCTGCCACAGTGCAGTGCTCTCATGCTGGTCCTGGCTGGTTCTGGAGAACAGCAGGGTGTGATGTTGTACTAGTGTGGATATGATTAATTCCTCCTCCTCAGGGGAATAGGCAGGGTTGCGATGATGAGACATGTCCCTGGAAGAAAATAAGACAATTATTGTGAGCAAGTCTTGTGGCACACTTAACATTCTAAAGCACAGATATCAATGAAATGCCATATTTAGCAACATATTGGCTGTCAGTAGATACACACTTTTAATCCCACACATCAGTGGTCAGCCCACAACTGCCTGACAGTGCCTGGCACGTTCTATATATTAAACCATGTTCTGCACAGCAACAAAGTGAAACCAGTATGTAAGACTATACAACAGCACATGGCACACTGTATGTGACACAATACACCACCTAGCCACAGGAGGTATATATGAAGCTAATGCATACAGAAATTTGTCATCCATTGAAATGATTGTAAAGTACAGTTACAGTACTACCAGAACATCACACTACTTGTTGATAGCAAACCCCTAAGTAACATGTGTGCACATTCATCAATATAGGTGGCATATTGCTGCACTACACTATACATGTTGCTAGATATGCACTTATATCCTGTAACACACATACGACCCAGGCCATGTTACAGGCATACCCACACACACATCAGACATACCTACAAGACACAAAGGTATGGCAACCCAGATGAGCTTTACCTGGGTACCATATAGTACTGTGTGTTAGCACTTACAAAACCTTCTGCCTGAGGTATGTAATGTGTGGGGACTACAGGTAACAAACATAACAGTGTTTCAAAGCAATGTGGATATACACCATACTGTGCTGTTTAGGCCTACAGCTTCAGGTAGTACTACAGTACATATGGGATTTGTATTCACTAGTATAAACAATCAATGAGCATACTTGTACTGCTTTAGCCTACAATGGCACACTCCAGTCAACACCATGGGACTATGTTACACCGTATACCATACTGCTTTTGCTGCCTAGCAATAGCATACATATTTTTTGCTGGGATCACAGGTAGAACACTACATACCATGATATAAACATTTACCCACTAGGCTATCACACATATACACAACATTGACACATTCACCTACACATTCACCATCACACTCAGTCAACATCACATAGCAATTAATGCAACATGTACATGCGTGTGTGTATCAGGTCATTGGGAGCTCATAGGCTATTAGGCGTAGGGCCTATAGAAGCCTATCCATATGGTACCCTGCCCTTCAACACCCATGTAATTTAAGTTCATGTGCCCCTGTCATGCAGAGCCACAGAGGTGATTCCCGGGTTGTATTTCCTATGTCACATCCATTCATCATGATTATTCATGACGACTGCTAATGAGGACATTTCTTTGCTATTGAGAGGTAGTTAGTTCCAGGGTGTGGTATGTGTCTGAGATTAGAATGTACCACTCCAGCATTTTCTGCTTTTTGACGTTACAAGGTTTAGATCAGTACAGTGTGTAGCTTGCAGGGATTTTGATCTGTTGACATGGAGCATGTCCAACACCTATGGGTTTGGCATAGCTTTGTATGTTAGGCAGAGGTTGGCTCTGTGTGTGCGGTATTCAAAACAGTGTAGCTGTGGTTTTGTAAGACAGTCTGCATAGGGTATCTGTTTGAGTCTGGTAATACTCTTTGTGGTGTTAGTGCCTGGCATCTACAGTTGCTGTAGATGTCTTCTGAGGTACATACCAAAATGCCCATTGTACTCTATGATGGGTTTTATGACTGATAAGTATAGTGGAACATTGACCTCTCATTCCATGTATGACACACCTTTTGTGATGACATGTGGACTGTACACAGTTTGCATGACTACTGTGGCACTGTGATTATCAAAAGGGACACTACTGTCCACCTGTGTCCCGTGGTCTCTTATCACAGTTTTGGTGTTGAGTAGACTACCACCTATGTGGTAGTTAATGAGTACAGGGTTTTTAACAAAAGGGATGGCAATACATTTACAACATTGAGCTTGAGCGTACATATAAACATCCATTGGTGTACATATAGACTTACATGTAGGCACATATACAGTCCACCTTTCAAGGTGGGAATATCAATTATGCAAGGGTTGAGAGAGATACAGTTATGTAACAATTTTACACAGTCTTGTGCAGAATGCATTGAGGGTATTCTCAGGCCATGTATCTTTAGCAGGACTCCCTGTCTGGAAGACTATAAACGTAGCAAATCATACCCACAGCGTTTAAACACCACATGTCATATACCAGCACTGTATGCTGTCTTGTTTGCCACACACTACAACCTACATGAAAATATGCACATAACAACCTTCACCAACATATATATGTCCACCCTTCACAAACAGTTGCAGTATGTACCTTGCTCTATGCACATGATAAGATGCTAATATATCTGACACATAACTATCTCTACATATGTGTGTGCCATACACACACAAGGTACACACTGTTGTACATCTGTAGACCTCATGGGTGACCTGTTGGGCCTTGCTACAGAATGAGCAGTTGTCACGTGTGCATGGCAGTAATATTACAGGGAATATTTATAGCTGCTAATGCTACATTACTATACTAGACTGGTACAGCAGTTGCCAATGCTAAGCTATACATTAGATGACTATCATGCATGTGTTACTCTGTCAAATCCATGTTTATATAGCTGTTTGCATTACTCCCCCAGACAGCCATTATACACAGTACTGTAGAGAACATAGATGACATGACTGGATATGTGACATTAAATGCTGAGCTACATATGTCACAGTTATGTCCCACTGCACACAGCTACACACTAATTTGTCCATGGCAGTAGTCATGCATGGCATCAGTGCATACATACCTACTGCTGCCACATATGCATGTTTCAAAGTATTTACAGTACTCTTCATAAACATCTACTACTTGCCGGTAATCACATTTCTGTCACATACCTGTTTGTCACTTTTAGGTCCGTCTGTTTTTTTTTTTTTTTTGGAGTTGCCTAAGTAGAGATAGCTTCTACTTAATTCCCTTTCTTATTAATTAAGTTTTTTTTTTTACTTAATTAATATATTTGGTGGATGATTCACTAGAGCATCCTTACTCAATTAAACTTTTGCATTATTAAGTAATAACTCCTGTTTACTCAGACACAAGTTCTGTGAAGCTGTATCAGGTGCAATGTAATGATTGCATGTGGGGATAGCAAGTACAGTCTGCTTTTATAGGTATCAGCACATGTGCATGTGATGACCTCTTCACCAATTGGTGCACAGCATTTGGTAAATGCATACAGTCTGCTGTGTGGTAATTGCAGTACTCACTGTCATAGCAACCCAATGCTATCAAATGCTAGGTTTTGTAGGCATAGCCCTTACAGATTTCCAGAGTGGGGCCCATGCTTGTTTGCTGTGTACACTGTTGTTTAAGTCAGAAGGTTGGTATACTTCTTATATCTGAAGCTAGAGGCGTAGACAGTGATGTACATGTTGTACTCAGACTTGACTGTTGCCACTTCCAGTACAGAGCTATCAGTGTAGTGTTTAAGTCACCCCTACAAATGCTTACACAAGATATATGTGAGTATGTAGTTTAATTTCTACTTATGTAATTGACTGCCATGCAAAAGTAATTATTGAGAAGTATTCTTTTGACACATGAACTATTTGTAGACTGTTATACTGTGCATATTGATGTACTCACTTCTGCAGGGTTTGTGTAATTTTTATTGTTGACATTAGCACAGGAGTCTCAGGTAAACTGGACAATTCCACTACTGAGTATGCCTACCTATATCCTTGGTTGACCCTAAACACACGTATATTTAAAATATGGGGGGGATGCAGACATACAGAGAGCATTACATCTTATTGTGTGAGTGTTATCTTACTGGACTTAATGGATTGGCGTGTACATGTTGGTTTATCAAGGCAGGTGGTCTATCTGCATAGGTCCCAACTGTGAACCTATCCAGATGGTAGTCAGATGTTAGCCTGTTATTCTTTGTGTTCAGGTGTTTTCAGCACTGGTACAATGGCATTGCTACAGTCAGTTGCTACCAGTGCATGGCTAGATCCTTTGGTATTTCTGTGTTGTACTCCTACATAAGGGTATGCTTGTGGAAGTCCACACAAAGCTGTTTGCAGAGTGTGTAACAGCAGATGAGCTGATATGCCTGTGTGTTTGTGCCTCTGCCAGGCCTATGAAACACTCAGATACATATTTGCTTGGAGTCAGGGATAGGTAGTTAAAAGTGAGGTACACCTTCCAACTAATAGAGACAGTAAGTGTAGACTTGAGTGAAGCAGTGCATGTGGATTTGTACTCCTTTTATGAAGTACAAACGGTGTCTACTGTTATTATTGTGATTATTCATTGTGTAATACAACACCTCTCTGACTAATGTCAGTACTTTTCAGAGGGATTCAGAGGGACACAGCTAAAATATGTTTCACAATCAAGAAGTATGGCATCTTCCCTAATCCGATATGCCAATGTTTGCCCTGCTATGATACTGTGTGGGGGTTGTAAAGTGCCTCAATAACATTATTTGCTGATAGAATGGCTGCTTCTCTTATCACAGTCATGTAATGCAATTCCACAACAATTGCTGGTAAAGATACACAGAACAAGCTTTGTGTTATGGCCTTCCTATTTTTCATTTACATTCACTCATTGTTTTGCATGATATATTTATTTCAGCACCATGTTCGTGCAGTCAAGTGTGTCCAAGGTCAGGAGTTCGAAACTGACAGAGATGTTTAATTTTGCTGCTGAACAGAACAAGGGCCCTGACATACAGAGTGATTAAGGCACTTTTAAGCAGTTGTAAGCGAGTTTGCATGGGTTTGCGCAATGCTTAGCAATACTTAGCTAAGCGCACACATGCACACACTCGCTCAAACCCACTAACTACTGCTTAAAAGTGCTTACTCCCACTAACCCCTGCGCTAATTTATTTGAAAGAAAAGAAAATGGGGAGATAGGAAAGTGGTGAAAAGGGGGGCACAAAGAGGGAAAGACAGTAGAGAAACCAGACTGGGATGTGCAGGATGGGTGTAGGGAAGGTCCATAGCTGTCCATTTATTTTCCAGCAACAGCTGTGCATATGTTACAAATTTGGATTGAAATTTGAAACCTTCCACTTCTGAGAGAGGGGTGAGGACAACAAAGTATGTTGTACTGCCAATTCTAATTATCAGTTTACATGTCCAGCAGACATGTGTACGAAATGGGCAGCTATATATGGGGCGTAATTTTTTTGTGGATACGGATTGCCCCCTTTTTTTTTTTTTTTTTTTTTTTTTTACAGGTGAGAGTGGAATGTGAGGTAGAGGAAGTAGGTATATTTCGGGAGGTAGGTTGGGGAGGTAAACAGACAAGACAAACAAGACACGTACAGGGGCGGAGTATGACACATGGGGTGGGTGAACACAACTGACGGGGACGGATGTTTGGAAATCGCAAGCCCATGACCCCACAGATGGTAACAGTGGGACTGAGATCCCCACCCATGGGCAGTCACCACTGAACCTTCACAGACCCGAGGGTGGCTGTGCTGGGGGCTGCATAGGAGGGGCAGGCTCACCGGTGAGTCGCACCACTCTCAACTCGAGCTGGCATAGGGGATCAGTGACTAAACGTTGGATCTCCCTACGCACCACAACCCGGACCCTTCGGAGGGTGACAGGTGGCCCTTCTCCGCCCACACTTGCGGGAGGGATGAGCACCATCCCCTGCAGTGCTTCCACCAGAAGGTGGCACAGGACCAACGGAGGAGAGTAGCCCGGGCTGGGCACCAGACCTGCTGGTGCCAGGTGCAAATCGCCAGCTGAGGAGGGACAGGTGGGTCCGCTGGGTCCGGTCTTCCCATATGTTCTGTGATTAGGTGTGTTTAATTACAACATAGACAACAGCATTCCAAATTAGTTGTAACAGCATACAGTAATATTCCCATTAACCCAACACACCAGGATTACAACAGTTGAACAGCAAGCATAACACATGCATATATTGAACAACAGTGGACATTAAAACAGCATGCAGGGATGATTGGTGGCAACAGGCCACCAAGATTGTGGTGTTTGAACAGGGCACATGCATCAAAGAAAATGCAGATTTTTATAGAACAATAGGACATATGTCCCAACAAATGTTTTGAGATTAGACATACCCACTGAGGTGTTGAATTGCATTGTTTATGCACATGGAGTAGGGTGTAAAAAAGAAACCTCCATTAACATCTTATTAGTACTTTTACTCTACACTACATTCCTATTGACTGCAGGTGTATATCCCCTACATGTATTATTGCACTAGGCAGCATGCATTAGATTGTGTAACGGGTTTGGCTAGTTTATTATATACCTGACCTATATCTGACATACTAACTGTCCAAGATGCAGATGTTACTGCTATATAGTTATATTTTATTTTTATATTTATGTATCTACATATCTGGATGTGTTCACTTGCCTTTTTCAGTTAAATTTCCACAGAACCCTACATTTCATGTAGCACACTCACATTTCTGGGGGACACCTCGAAAAGCTACTCGTGTGCCAGATTTACATATGCATGACAGCCATTTACCGACTGTTGAGGACTGTTATATGCTTCACAGCTACTGGCACTTCCTTCATCCACTTTATATGGGACTGCACAACTGTGGGTTGACAGCACTTTATACAACAGTACTATTTATTTAATGCAAGGGTATAACAACATTTCAAAGTAAGTGACACAGACACACTCCAAGTATTATACCTTTATTAATTACATTAAACACTCTTTTCTACAGGCTCTCTCCTTCATTTGATATTACTTTGCATACGGAAGACCTATTCAGGACATATTATACCTTTATTGATAGGTTACAACACTCTTTTTCAGGCTCGCTCACTTATTTTATATGACAGTACATGCAGAGATAGTATTCCAGACTTATTTTACCTTTACTAATGGATTACTACACTCTATTTCTGGCTCGCTGACTTATGTTATATAACAGTACATGTAGATAATTTATTCAGGGCATTTTATAGCTGTATTATTGGGCTACAACACTTTATTCATGCTCTCTCACATATATTATATAACAATACATGCAGAATAATCACTAACCTGCCTGGTGGTGTAGCCTTAGCAGCCTATCTGCATAGGCTTGCTGATTCGCAGCACGGACACCTGCAGCTGGGAAATAAATGAAGGGATATTGAGACATACTTTCCATTACTTAGACTATATTAACATGTCTTACATACTGCATTCCATGGCTACCTACTCAGTAGTGGGGCATCTTGCATATGACGGGCCTCCTGGATCCATTGGTTCAGCAGGTCCTGCTTCCGTCTCTTCAGGTCTGCATGGTGGTGATGGACCTGCTCACCAGTCCAAGGGACGTTTGTGGCACTGGTGAGTTAATGAGCCAACCGGTTCCAAGACTCTGCCTTATACTCCATCCCTTGGAACTGGCCCTGCAGGAGTTGAGACTCATGATGATGGACTAGGAGCCAAACCATGTATTTTGACTCCTCGATGCCCAAGCATTGCGCTTGAAAGTGAGTACCCTCTCTAGCACCAGACATTCTAACTGCAGATGGGAGCAACAAACAGTTATGGCAAGTATTCCCACATATGGAGCTTAAATATGCCGTATTTCCCACACTTTTTTGTGATTGGCCATTTTTGAAAATTCTCGGCTGACTGCAGACCTGCTTAGCAATGGTTAATCTACCATTTATAAGTATATGTATGTTAACAGTGGATGTTTTTCCTAAGCTATCATAGCTTAGTGGTTCAGTACTTTGATTACAGTGTACAGTGTCCCGGGTTCGACACTTGTCATTGCATTTTTTTTTAATACTGTCCAGACAGGCTAGGGGGTGTGGCTGTGTTTAGGCAACTTTGCTTAACGTTGCTCCACGTTGCCCGACGTTGCTCTACGTTGCCCTACGGTGTGCTGGTTAGCGCAGGGTGCAGCTCCGCACAAACTTATTGTGCTGGGTAAAGCGCTGCATAGCTCTGGACAACTAGATTGTGCTGGGTAAAGCGCTGCTTATCTGTGGGCAACTAAATTGCACTGGGTTAGGTGCTGCTTAGCTACGGGCATTTATATGTCAAGATCCTTCTTACATTTCTATATATACATTTTGTTCACTATTACAAAGGCCATTTCAATGCTTTTTAGTAATATTTTAGTCATATATATATATATATATATATATATATATATATATATATATATATATGTGTATATATATATATATATATATATATCAGGAATTATTTCTTATGCTAATTTAAAACATAAAATTGAGAGGGGAGTGGTGGGATTCGAACCATGAATGCCTCCTGTTTGTGCGAAGGCTCTACCACTACGCTATTGCTATTTGGATTGATTTGCATAAACATTTGTTATTATGCTCTTCAATGTCGACATTGCTAACTCTAGCTAAGCTATGGGCACACCCACGCAAACACGTGCAAATACGGGCAGCTATATCGGGAATTAGAAAAAATATATATTTTACATTTTATAACTCTACTGGGGGTTTACAATGTGAGGGAGTGTAGTGTTGGATATGTTGACATTTGAGTGGACTCGCTTATGTGTGTTGACATTTCACAATTCAGACACTTGCAGGGGCATGGATCTTAGGACTGTTCGGCAGTCAGACACGCCCCCTGCCTTCCTGCATGGTCCGTGTTAGACTTGGAGTGGAGTCAGTGTGCCCTCATGAATATGCATGGCACGCTGATGTCAGACCGTTCAACTGCAGTTTCCGAGTAAGACTTATTTAGTCTTGCACAGAGGTTTTGTGAATCCGGGGGGGGGGGGGATTTTACAAGTCATGAAATGAGTTCCCTAATCTTGCAAACCCTCACATATTTGGACTGTTATCCCCATTCATTTCATATGGATTCTGATTTCTATTTGTGTTGTCAATTTATTGTACAGGGTTAATATAGTCCATACAGGATTTTATGAATAGATTGACTTATGAATAGCTTTCTACTGTTCATCTGAGGCACTTTTGAATGGTTTGCAATACTTTAGTAAGTAGATTGACTCATGAATAGCTTTCTACTGTTCCTCTGAGGCATTTTCAAATTGTTGCAATATTTTAGCAAGTGTTCATCTAATTTTGATAGATAGTTTTGTGAGACTCAGTAACTAAAGTTGTTGTTTTCTTGACTTTGAATAATTTTATTTCATTGTATTTTCATTTTATTTTATGCCTTCTAACTTTCAAGTGTTATTTCAAGGGGTTCAGTTTATGTAGCAGAAGTTATTGTTTTTGCTTTCTATGCATATATTTAATTGGTTCATATGTTGCTTCTAAGCAACAGACCAGCTATGACATGTGAAATCTAACCATTGTAGTCCCATTGATACACTTAATCATTTAGTATGCCTGCTCATAAGGGATTGGGGGGGGGGGGGCTAGGCCTGGGATAAATCTCTGGTTTCTCATACATTCATCTAGGAATGTAGATATAGCAAATGGATTGCATAAGCATTACAAATAAGTGTTAATATTACGATTTGTTTCTATTGGGAAAGGTGTTTAATTTAGATAGTAGTGGCAACTGAAAAAATAAACTGAGGTCAACAAAACTGGATTGCCAACTTTTCTTAAATGAATCCCATAAAACATGGTTTAATAACTATATATATCCATTAACAGTGGGCCAGATTTATGAAAGCTTGCACGGAGTTGTAGTGCAAGACGTCAAACAGGCAATATATCTGCCGTGCGATCCGGGAACAGCCGGCAGGGGCGTGCACTAGAGCTGCTAAAGCTACTCTTGCACGGACAGCATCATGGTATGCAAATTACCTCATTTGCTGCTGAAAGCTATGCAAATGAGGTAAATTTGCAATCCAGGAAACACTAACCTGTCCGAGGAAGATTAGTGTTACCTGCAGAAATGTATTCTGTTGGTAACGGAGTACCGTTCTGCAAATAGCTAAACGGAGCTATGACAGCTCCAAATAAAGGATCCATACAGTTGAGGAAGCATGCCAATGGCCAAATATAAGGCCATTGGCATTTATAAATGTTTAAAATATAAAAATCTAACTTTTTTTCCCCCAATCTCTGATGTTTAAGCATAGCACAGCGCCGTGCAAACATGCAGCGCTTTAAAAAAACAAGAAAATAATTTAAAAATAGCCAAAAATAGGCATTTTCACTAAAAAGCATATCCTGCCATGCAGGTGAATGGCAGGCTGAAGACAACATGGCCAATGAGTAGTGGTTGCTAAGTGGGGGGGGGGAGCTCAGTGTGAGAGATGTAACCATGCATTAGTAGGCAATCCTATGTAAATGAGGATAAGGATAATGAATCCCAATTTTCCCCAGCATGTGGGCCATGTCCAAAGACGGTAAGAGTAGGAGTAGGTGAGTAGTAGAGTAGAATATAGGTGACATTGTGAGGGGGTGTGTCAGAAAGGCTGTAAGCTAACTGGAGCACAGTGGCTTGTGTTTGCCCTGAGTTGCTCAGGATTGCAAGAGGCGTGCCTACAGTTGTGCTATTTGAAAACCTGAAACCAAAGGTGCACACTCTTAAAAGATTGGAAATTTCTTGCAAACAAGCACACAGTGTGTGCGCTCATGTGTGCTCGTGTGTGCACATGTGTGCCCATGTGTGCGTGTTTGCACTTGTTTGCGTGGCGCTGCCCTGGGCGGAAACAGAAAGGCAAAAGGAAGGAAAAGAAGTAGTAGGAAGTTAACCAAGGAAAACTAGCAGAGCTTCCAGGTGAAATATATCACAGAATCAGCCAATTACACAGGCAGCAGACTATCCAAGCCCAGCCCAGCACTTTAAACTCTGCAAACAGCATTCCACCCCCCCCCCATTTTTTCCCAAGAACACTGCAACACTGCAGTATACAAAGAGGGAAAGCTTAAAAAGCTTAAGTCAGACAAAATGTTAGAGGCTGCTATTACTATCATAAACCAACATGTGCAAAGTGCTGAAGGTGGTGATGTTGTGAATGTTGCTGACCAACCCACAGTGAGGAGACGGAGAAGAGCGTACAGACCCAGGGTAACCTACCAGGGGCTACATGAGCTGGAGATAGTGGAGTGCTATAGGGTGGACAGAGATCTCCTGCAGCAAATTGTTGAGCTGTGCCGGCCACACCTCACACACAGAACCAACAGAGGGGAACCCATCCCAGTGGATACCAAGGTATGTGTTGGCATAAGAATACTAGCTACAGGCATCTTCCAGAGACCAACTGGTGATATGATGGGGATTTCACAGGCATCAGCATCCAGGGTACTCCACCAGTTCCTGGATGCCATGTCAGCACATGTCGGTGACCACGTATATTTCCCCAATTCCCATGAGGCATTGGCCAGCAACATGCGTCTTTTCCATCAAATAGCAGAATACCCTGAGGTAGTGGGTGCAACAGATTGCATGCACATATGCATCAAAGTACCACCCAGTGAGTGGGGTAGGGTCTACATCAACCGCAAGGGCTTCCCCTCCATCAACTGCCAGGTTGTGTGCAATGCCCAGGGCATAATAATGAATGTGTGTGCTGGCTGCCTTGGAAGCTATCATGATTCCCACATCTGGCATCTGATGCAGCTGTACCAGAGATTTGCCAATGGGGACATCCCTGAAGGTCACCTAGTGGGGGTTGCTGGATACACACTGGAGCCGTGGCTGATGACACCCATCAGAAATGCACACACACCTGAACAAGAGCTCCATAATGAGGCACACGCACAAACAAGAAACATAATTGAGTATGTGTTTGGGATGCTCAAGTCACAGTTCCAGTGCCTGGACACATCTGGTGGAGCCTTGCAGTACTCACCAACTACATGTACCCAAATTGTTATGGTATGTGCCATGCTGCACAATATGATCCTGTGGAAACAGCTGTAGCAGGAACAGCATGTGGCAGGGCCAAACAGCCCCCCACCATTGCCAAGGGCTGCACAGGCACAGCATGACTCAGAGGAGGAACAACCTGAGCCTGCCCCAGTAGGCAGAAGGAGGCGTGCCCAGTATGCCCTGGCCTTGGCAAAGAGGCAACGCATAACACATACACTGACTCAGTAGGAGCCCTGGAAATGACACCTCTGTCTGACTTGCACTTACAGTAAAAGGGATGCCTAACTTGACACTACCTGTTTTCAAACATGTATAGGGAGTGTACTATGTGCATCCGACATAGGCAGTCGTGCAGCACCACCTGAGGCATGAGTGCCCTATTTTAAGCAATATAAAGCACTGCTAAGCACATTTTACCAGTACTGAGCATATTTAAATACAATTGTGTGGAGCTGTGCACCGCGCTAACCAGCACAATGTCTGGCAACATCGGGCAACGTTGAGCAACGTTGAGCAATGTTGGGCAAAGTCGGGCAAAGTCGAGCAAAGTCGAGCAAAGTTGGGTAAACACGCTCACACCTGCTTTACTGTTCCTTAACCAGTCAGGTCTGCCCATCAGGAAAATAAAAAGCAGTGACAGGACTCGAACTAAGGATACTATGCACTACAGTCACAATACTGAACCACTAAGCCATGACAGCATTTTACTGGCACAAACACAACTTAAGTCACTCACACATACCAGTTGGTGGGGTCACATACCTGACAGTCACAGCCAGCAGGACAAATGCTGTATCATGCCCTCTGAAGAGGCATATGAGTAACCGCCCCACAGGCCTATGCATGCAGATAACAGCAGTCCAGGCAGTGTGATGTGGGTTGGGTAGGCTATGAAGTCACAAACTAATATGCGTGTAATTGGAAGCTAAGGTCTGTAGTACAGTGGTATGCCTCAAGCCAGTACGATAGGCAACAGTACAGACTGAAATGGAATTCCTGACATAGCAGTGCAGGCCTAGCAAATGTGTATAAGTGTCAGGTGTACCCCTCATCCTATGTATACCCACAGTAACAATCAGGTGTGCCCCCTGGGTAGAAATGTACAAATAATAGCTGCCACCCCTGTATGTAGAAATCTTGATAAGTCTATGCAAATTGACTAATGGAAGCCCTGCAGGCACAGCGTGCTTCCTGTCGATGTACAACACAAAGGTGAGCCCTGAAGTAAAAACCAACTTGATTTTTCACTCACATATAGTATATATGCCCATAGTGGGCATACTCACACACGTAAACAAATTTAGCAAATTTCAGTCAGCAACATACTGAAAGGACATACTGGGCATGCTCACACACTTAAATAAACAAAGCAAATATCAGTCAACAACATACTGAAAGGTCATATTGGGCATACTCACAAACTTAGGCCATGTCTGAGTACAGCAGTGGGCCACACATATCTGGCAAGTGCAGTTCTTACTCCAGACACTTGTCACTATTCACCAATCCTGCCTTGCACACACAGTGATATGAAAACAGACCCATATAATATATTGGTCCCCTGTCATAATCAAACTATGTACTACAAGTACTTAAGTTGTTCAAAGAAAGTGAAAATCCAAAGAAGATCAATAAATCTCTGATCAGTATCATCAAGAAAGAATGAGCACTCCTAACATTATCCAAGCCATGTTCTGGCAAAAATATTGCCAAAGAGTCCATAAAGAACCATGAAGCTTTCTTTCGCTATGTCATAAATATCAATGTAAACTCATATATGCTCTAAGTCAGTGCAAAGTGTAAATGAATTTATGTACATGACTGACATTGCCAACATCTTGTCAGACAGGTTCATACATATTTACCTCCCTCTCACTGACAAAAGGGCCCATTACCATACCTGGAGATTGTGAAAGTCCAGAAATCACATATACAATGGTTAAACAGCTCTATCCAAACCTCAAAACAAGGCATATATGAGATGACATGGTTTGCCTGGCTGTGTCATATGTGAACTCCAAAACAAACAGACCCTGCACCTGAACAGTCTTTTGAGACTTACCCTCTGTACAGGATATGAAACTGTTGAATGGGTGACAGCAACATTTGGCACACTCCACAAGTGTTGGTGCACAACAGACCATAGGAACTATTGTCTTATAAGCCTAATAAGCCTGATCTGCAAGGCCTTGGAGTCCATCATTATGGAACTTATAAACAGAGCTATTGGCAGCCTACAAACACCCAACCCTACCCATTTTGGTTTGGTCAGGGGAAGATCATGGTTCCTAAACCTGCTAGACAGTTTTCAAGGCAGTTACCCAGGACATACATCAATGAAATGAGTTATACATGGCCTACATAGACCTTGAAAAGCCCTTTTCCAACATCCCACACACATGTTGTATCCACAAAATCAACAACCTGTGTATAAACACGTATGTCATCTGATGGATTGCCACCTGGGGCACAGATAGATCCCACAAGGTAAGAACTGTGGTCTCCCTGTTGGACTGTAAGCTGGTAACAACTGCTGTCCCCCATGGCTCGGTCCTGGGACCCCTCCTGTCTGGTGTATACTTTTCAGAAATACAGTCAAACACACGAGGGCTATGGTTAGCAAAGTTTGTGGATGACTGCAAAAAAGTTGTCATAATCAATGTTTGGGACAACAGAGACATCCTTAAAAAGGGTCTCAGTCAGACAGATGTGGTGTCAAAATTATGGCCTCCAGCTACAGTCATACAAATACCACATAGGTGCCAACACCCTAAATATGGAGGTAATAATAAAGGATCTATAGACACATGTGGATAGTCATCTCTACTTCCAGAAAAACATTCACAAAGTGGTTAGAAAATCATGCTATGTGTTCCCACAAATTGCCAAGGTCTTTGCATGTAGGTCAAAGGAGGTTCCCTCTACTAATCAGTCATCAGATCCATCAGAGAGTATGATGGCACACTTGCGATAAATCTGACTAGGCACCTTAATGCAGTATAAATGTAGGCAGCAGGGAATAAAAAAGTGCAGTAAATAGTATAACTTAGCAAAAGAACAGGCAAATTATTATTTTTTGGAAGCTCAAAAGCCTCTAGTCATGGGCAGATATGGTGGTGCAGAGGTTAGCGTTGCAACCTCACAGCAAGAGGTTTTCCGGTTCGATCCTCGGCTGAGGTGCCTTCCGTGTGGAGTCTGCATGCCCTCCCTGTGGTTGCGTGGGTTTCCTCTGGGTGCTCCAGTTTCCTCCCACATCACAAAGATATGCTGTACGTGGATTGGACACTCTAAATTGGCCCTAGGTGTGAGTGTGTGCGTTTGTGTGCCTTCTAAGGAAGGTTGGGCATCAGACTGGCAACTCGACATTGTAAAACTCCACTGCCAATCATGAGTGGACAGGTGATCTGCTGTGGTGATCCCTAACTGGGAAAAGCCAGAAGAAGAAGCCTCTAGTCACCTTGTTGTGGCTGGTAGTCCACCTCAGTTCAGATCAGAACAAATAAGCAGAAACCTGCTCTGATACAGGGCCTAAATACCAGAAGCTATACACATACTAAATACAGGTACTTTTCAGAGAAACACAAGGGATATCTTAGGGCTGACACAGGTCTAAGCTTCTAAAATATTACATCAGTTTCTAAATGCAATTATCACTGATGTTTTGGGGGCCTTAGAATGCACAAACAAATAAAAGCCTCACCCAGTGAACAGGAAAGGAGGTACTTTAACAGGAAAGGATGCCACTCTGCAAACTGTCAGGTTGTCTGTAATACTCAAGGGATCATCTGCAGTGTCTGTGCAGGTAACCCAGGCAGTTTTCATGACTCACACATATAGCACATCTGTGAGCTGTACACAAGGTTTGCTAGGATTGACTTATTACAAGGGCATCTAGTGAGGATGCATGTTATGCACTGGAACCTGGGATCGTGACACCCAGGAGAAACCCACACAACTCCACTAAGCAAGGATACAACAATGCCTATTCTCAAGCCAGGCATATCATAGAATGCATATTCAGCTTGCTCAGATTAAAGCTCTGGTCTCTATACACATCAGGATGACCCAGCAACCTCTGCGTAAATACTTATAGTCTGTGCCATGTTGCACAATATAATTCTCAAGAAACAGGTTCAACATGGACAACTAGGTGCAGAACCACAGTCTCCCAGACCACAGTTAGGGCCAGCAGCTCCAGCAGATACAGATGGGATTTTCATTTGTTGTTAATTATTTTATGTATTTAATGATTTCATGCTTTTATATTCAAATAATAAGGATGTTGTTTATTTAGGCAGTTTTTTTATATATGCAATGCAGATTGTTTTATTTATGACCTATGACTGGCTGATTGAATTATGATAGCTATATAAGGGTCTATATTAGATAATCGATCTTTCAAAAGTTCGACTGTCATACGGTTGACACCATATGATCGAACTTTTAAAAGGTTGAACATCTAATAAAAAAAAGCTACACAAATAACCTACCTAAATGTTTTAAGCAGGGGGGCAAGCCCCACTGCACCCCCCACGCCCCCCACTCTTTAAATATACCAGCTCCAAGATCGCACTTCAGTGCAGAAAAGGAAACTCTTCCCATTCTGCATTGTACGGAGATCTCCTTTATAACATTTGAACTTTAAAAAATTCAATCATATGGTATTGACCATATGACAGTTGAAGTTCCGAAAGTTCTATGATCTAATATAGACCCGTTATATGTGTGAATTGATGGACTTTGTTTTAGTCTGATGGATTGATCAGTGAATCGTGGAAGCTCTTATGTTTTATTTCTGTTGTGCTTTTGAATAAACAGTTAACCACAGCCATGTTTTTCAAGCATTTCATGTTACTTAGATAGAGATGAGGAACCTGAGGGAGAATCACCAGGTGCAGATGCTGCCTGCAGATATACACATGCCCAATGTGCCACAGCTCTTGCCAATAGGCAAAGGACATTGCACACACTGACTACCTGAATGAAAATCTAAGAGCCTAAGCACATAAAAGTATTATAACGGAAGTTTGCAAAGCTGCACAGCCTTTACTTAACCATGTAATGGTTGTGTTCTGATAACACCACACAGAGACAACTGCCATCCTGTAGCTGCAGTATTAAGCAGTATTAACAAAGTAAGGCTAGAACGTGTATGAAAAAAAAATGAGGTATATAATTGATTACTGTCATATGCAAATTCTTAAACGTTCCTAAGGTGAAACATGTCCCAGATGTACAATAATGTCAGTAATAGTTAAGTTATTAATGGTGTTTGCAATCTACAGATTTGGATCTTGTCCAGTACTGTACATCAATTATTTCATCTGACCACTGTATATCACCCAATGAGTAGGTGAATGTTAATGTCATTGGCACAAGTACACCAATAAGAAATGCTTATATATCTCCTTTGATTGCATTGCTAAGAGTACTAAATGAAATACAATGAAGGTCAACAATTACATAAACAGTCATTCATAACTGATTATGAACAATGAATAAAACATTTCTTCTGCAATGCATTTACATTAAAGCAAGCTTCTGAGTAAGCAAGCATTAGCTATCTACTCTGTGCATCAGACATGTATGCAGCCCAAAGTGCACAGGTGAGGAGGAGAGAGTACAGAAGAGCAAGACTGACACTAAAGAATTAACTGTATGCAAGTAAAACAAACATGTATTCCTTAAGTGTCCATATGTCAGGGCCAGTGGTAAGATTTGTGTAACAGTCAACAGTTCTGGTTAAATAACTTGTGTGTGGTGTGTGTGTGCGTGTGTGTGTGTGCGTGTGTGTGTGTGCGTGTGTGTGTGTGTGTGTGTGTGTGTGTGTGTGTGTGTGAGTGTGTGCATGTATGTGTGGTGGAATCAGCAAGCATTTGTTGAATGTGTGTGTGTTTACATGAACCCAGTCAAGCACTGTGATAGCACTACATCCTGGCATGTCAGTAAGTGTGGGCTAGCATGGTAGGGTAGTCAGTTCAGCATCATCACCACTGACCACAAAAAATATCTCTGTCAGGAATTGTACTTCTAGTTCCATGGCCCTGGCTAGAATATGGGGTGCCATCTGAATGTAAGTGTTGTCTGCTGAATGAGCTCTCTAGAGTATGACCACACATGGTCTGTCACATCCGGGTAAGTACAATGAAACCATTGATGGAGCAGTTGAAGTAGTGCCACTACAGGAACGAGATCTTGAATGTCCACATCATCTGACATTGGAAGATACAGCAGCTCTCCAGCCACATGTGTGCTGATCCTTCCCCAGCAGATGTTCCATCACAGGCACTGCCCAAGCCAGTGCACAATTCATCCGGTCCAAGGAGTCACCCACACAGTTCAGGCAGTCCTGTGTGTCAGAATGCATGTCATTTAGTACTCACACTGTCTCTTCTGAGGCCCTGTTTGAACATGCTGTTGCCTCCATGACAGGCCTACACACACTTTGTGCGGCACCTACTGACACACCAACATGAGGAGGACTGTGGACAACAGGCCTCCTATGATCAACTCTACCAACCTGCTTATGTGGCAGTTTGCCCTCATGATGGCTACAGGGAGAATCAACCAGTTCTGCAAATGGAGTAATTACATTACCCTAATCAACTGTGTTATCCTTAACCTGTTCCATGTCTGAGGTCTCTGTGTCATGAAATATGGGTAGGGGATGTTGGACACACAACCTTAGTGTCAAACTGACCCTATGTAGACCCAGAATGCGCCCTTTCATTGCCATCATCATCATAACAGGCTACCAATATTCTAACATCAGGCAGTTGGAATTGCACAATGCCATTGGCAGGATCACCTATGATAACAACTAATCAGCACAACAACGAGAGGAAGAAGAATAAAACCTGATCAGACTTACATTATGAGAAATGTAAAGTAAAATGTAATAGATGCTAATGCATTTAAAACAAATGGCTTTCAGTTACACATAGTGCTACCTTATATACATTAATAAGAATAAAAAGGTGTGCTTACCATGTGCAGATCGTCATGTAAAATGAAAACCAGATGTGCCTACATATAAGAAAGGGAAAGGAAACACGGATGATAAGCATCATAAAGCAAATGACGCAAGAAACAGAAAACACATCCCTTTACAGCTGCAGAATAAGATACATCATAAAATACTTTACTGTCCAGTTGACGTTAACCCTCTTTCTCTCTCTTTCTTTCCCCTCTGTGTCTCTTCCATTCCACCCTGTCTCTCTCTATATCTGCATATACAATTAACATATAACTATACATTTATATCTACATCTATATTTGTCTATCTATATCTATATCTATATCTATCTATCTATATCTATATATATATATATATATATATATATATATATATATATATATGTGTCTATATATATATATATATATATATATATATGTGTCTATATATATATATATATATATATATATATATATATATATATATATATATAAATATATGTGTGTGTGTGTGTGTGTGTGACATTCTGTAGTTGATGCACTTGGGTTGTCTTACTTGTTAGCTCCAACATCAATGATTTTGTATGAGCCCTATGCTGAGCTGTCTGGATCTCTGACAGTAGACAGGAACTCTTTTATTTCAGTCAGTGGTGGTTCAGGTAAGAAGACCACACCCCCACAACCATACGTTCCTGGCAATTTTACCTGCCCCATGTTTCACCTGTGTGATCACAGCACTGGATCTGTGCCTTATTTTTGAATATGTGCATCCATGAACTCCAAGCACATTGATGTTTTTCACCATCTGCTCTCACATACAGTCATGGGAGGACTTGTTACCTCTGCCTCTATGTATGAGGAATGACCCATGCAGTGTAGTGCCTGAATGATCACTTCATTCTCAGCATCACTGTATGGCAGAATATGGAGTGTAGATGTTTCGGGTGCCCATAGTCCACATGAAAGGAAAAAAAAATATATATATATATATATATATATATATATATATATATATATATACATACACACACATATATATATATATATATATATATATATATATATATATATACACATATATATATATGTGTGTGTGTGTGTGTGTGTGTGTGTGTGTGTGTATGAGTAAAGCAGAAATGATTGTTAAAACAAATACCAATGAATGTATCCATCCATCATACACAAAATACATGGAAAAGGTAAGCTGCATATGCGTACACACAGCTTAATACAGACCACCCCCCCTAGAGCAAACAAAGAAAGTAATTTAAAAAATTGTTAAGGGATAAACATTTGTGTGACTCTGTATTGCACTGCAGCATTAACAAAAATAATAAAGTTATGTACACCTTTCAAAGAAAAAAATGGATAAAACATTTGTGGGGTATCTGCTTCTCTGGAGGGCAGCCAGGTATACATCACAGACTTAACATGCTTTTTGTGCTAATAATGTAAAAACCTGACCTTGTTAAGCAGTAATACAACATTCTTCTGCAGCAACTAGTCAGCTTCCCAGGTGACACTTGCCATTAAATGTCAGATAACATTCTTTGGATATATTTTGTTGAACAAGAAATTAGTTATATACATGACTATGCCAACAATTAGTGAGAAAAATAAAGACAGTGAGACATTAGGTGCATTGTGAAGTGCTATCCATAAATAAGGATAAAATAAACCAATTTGTTAAAAAACTGCAGAACAGCATAACTTTGCAGTGTAATTTTTTAATCTAGAAACAAGTTTTATAAGCAAATATCTGTATCGAGCTCTCCAGATCCAGTCTCCCCTGCTATGATACAAGTTCCTTACCTACACACTTACCTTTATGTAGTGCAGATTCATCACTCTAAATGCTGTGAATATGCAAATGAGGTGAGAACTTATTAGCATTCATGAATTGCACAAAGTGTTGAGCAGATAAGCATGGTGTAAGAACCTACACAATTGCATACACATGCTTTAGCAGTGCAAGGACGATCATTGAGAACTATTACCTGCTAAAGGCTTGCATGTATGAATGATTAGTCTGACTGCAGGAACAAGCAGGGGTTTCAGTCAGTCTTCTTTGATATACACTTACTAAGAATGTGTCAGGAAGAAGAGGCTTACAAGAAAGTCTGTGAGTACATTGACTTAGGAGAGCAGCATTCCTAACATTTGTATGTATTGTTTATGATCATATTTCATGTCTCAGAAAAGTTTACCTGCACTTCTAAGGAAGTACAGTATTCATTGAAACAGATACCATAAGCAAGGTAAATTACATATCAATCTTGTTAGATAAGCAGAGATAAGGGAATGAAGCTCACAAAACAAACAGATGCAAAGAGTTGCAATGTTGCTCATTTTTATTTTATATTGTATGAGGAAAGGTTACCTATTGCCAGTATCCCAGTCATCTACACATCTGCAAATTACAAAGGACAACTTTCAGAACATGTTTCAATTGTGCGTTTAACATCACTTGATACTACATCACGTCTTGAGTATATGTAACCTACTTGTGTTTTATTCACAGTATATGTATGTGGCTGTGGCAAATACTGATAATAATCTTTTGTGTGTGTTGTGAATGACCTAGTGTCATGGGGTTCAAATCTAGTGAGGGTGCTGTTTCTGTGAACATACTGAAGTTTAAGGAGCATACATTCATGTTCCAAGACAACGAAGCTGAAGAAACTTCAGAACTGTACATTTTGACTAATTGTTTCATAATGTTTCCTCTGTCTAAGAAAATATATTTTTTTCTATTTTTCTTTGTACATGTTTTGTATTACACACTTTTGACTGGCAGCAGTCCCTAGCAGTGAGCAAAAGTTCACTTCTTAAGGAAAAAAGTGAAACATTTAATTTGGGCAGCCTTGTATAGCACAAGCAAGGCTAGTGAGAATGCCATCAGTACTCTAGATAGTACTCAGTGAATACATTCCTCCTATCAGCTCTCTCTGTGGCACATGGTGTAAGTGAAGTGAGCTTAGAAAAAGGCCACATAATAAAGTGTTGAAATCCACTTTACACATATTTTTTTTATGATTGGATTCACAATAAATATTCACACCTAATGTATATGAAATGAATTGGCTAAAGTCTGTAGTACATGATAAAAATCTAACCAGTAGTCCCTGTGAATTGATATTAAAAAGGTGTTGCCATAAACTCACCTCTTCTTGTCAGTAATAACAGTATATGATATGGATGTTGTGAATATACCATTTTGTAGAATGTGCTAACAAAAAAGTAATGGCATGAGTAATGTAGACACGTGTCAGATATGATGGAGAACTTATCCATATCTCACAAGTATTTATCATGACAGTTATACAATATATTATAAACTTTGATGTCATGAGTAATTGCATGAACTTTGGCAAGGATGACATCCTGTCATTCTCTGTGTATCACCTTTCAGAACAGTTGCCATTACATGCAGTCCTGATGATGTGTGACCTAAATGGTACTTGTGATACTGTAAGCAGATGTGAAAATAATGAAAGTGTCATGCTAATGTTATAACTATGTTCCTTGCTACATATATCCATTAAATGTGTTACTCTGCAATACAATGTAAATTGTTCTTTTTTTAATGCCTTTTGCATTTGTGTTCCACATCACAGTGGACAAACTCAGTTCACTTCCTTAGCAAAAAGCAAAAAATGCAATTTCTGATCACTTCTGTACTGCAAACAAGACCGACACATGTGCATGGACATCAGGTAACTTTCTCTGTGGCACAAGGTGTAAGTGCAGTGAACTTAGAAAAAGAGGACAGCTGATGCAGGGATCAAATCCAGTTTACATATAATTTTACAGAGGGGGTGTGAGTAGGTTCATAGATTCATAGGTTCATAGGTAGGTACTAGGCTATCTGCCCGAAGGCATTTATAAACCTACCTGGAATGTGTTGGCTTTCGCTGCCCCTTAGATTAGTTCCCTGCACCTCTGTCCGGCAGAGTCATTGAAGTGATTCCTGGGGTACATATTGAGACACATTTTGTTATATCACTGACTTGTTTGAAACTTAACTATTTTCATAATTGCTAACAACATGTGAGCTGTTGTCTGTCCCCTTTCCCATTATTTCGCATCATGTAAAGTCCTGATAATGTGTGTGAGAAACTCACGTGGCAAAGAGATGTGAGAAGGATGAATGTGTCACTGTAATACACACTTGCTCTGATTACTGCTAGCTATACCCTTTCAGTGATTTTATTTTCCTTTATTGTTTTTCCTTTTTTGTATTGCCTTTTGCATTTGCATTCAACTTGGCAGAGCTTAAAAGTGGTTCACTTCACAACATAAAATGTAATTTGGGACACCTTCCCAGGTGAAAACAGGCCTGGCAATGGTGTGCAGCCATCAGCACTCTGGGTAGTGCTTAGTGAATAAACTCCAACTGTCATCTGTCTCTCTGGCAGAAGGTGTAAGTGAAACACGCAAAGAGAAAGAGACCACATAATGCAGACTTCAAATCCAGTCTACAGACAATTTTGCAGAGTGGGTCAGAATGCCATTGGTCATATAGTATTAATCAGGAATGTAACAATTATTGTAAATAAGTATCATAAGTATGTTTATTGCAACAAATATATCATTACTGCTTGCTGTAGAAGCCGATATAATGTGTGTAAATTATGTTAAACATGATGATATATAATGTAGAATGCATGTGCATAGGTATGACGTGCACAATATTTTTTTATAATTATTATAAATTATCACATATCACAACTATGACTTTATGACAGTATATCTTGTGAAGTATGAATGTAACCTATCCATGTATTACTCAGGTTATGCAACTGTTTGCATCTGAAATGTATTTATAAATGCAAATACTATCTTTTTTACGTAGAAATGTAGTCCCATGATAAGTAAAGTCACAGACATACAGACATCACTGAAGTATATCTCCATTCATTGTTAAATTACTATACCTCGAATTACCATATACAAAAAATGGGTCCCCTTTACATTACCGAAACGACACTTCACCGACACGCAGAAGACCGAGACGAAACGACCGACAAGCAAGTTGATTGAAAAGGTGATTTGCCGACAGCCGAAAGACCGATAAGGGTAACGTGTGAGCGCGACTCGGTAAGTGTGCGATAGTGACGGAGTTAGGAGCGGTCAGGTAAGTGTGCGATATTGTGGGATTTTGGGTTAGGGTGTGGGAAAGGTGATTGTGTGGTAGTGTCGGAGTTAGGGTTCGGGTAAGGTAAGTGTGTGATAGTGACAGACCGTAGTTTAGGGATGGGTTAAGTGAGTTAGGTTTAGAGTGCGGGTAGGGTGAGTGTGCGATAGTGACGGGCTTTATGTTTAAGGGTGGGTTAAGTGAGTTAGGGTTAGGGTGCAGGTAGGTTAAGTGTGCGATAGTGACAGTCTTTAGGTGTAGGGGTGGGTTAAGTGAGTTAGGGTTAGGGTGTGGGTAGGGTAACTGTGCGGTAGTGTCGGACCTTAGGGTTAGGGTTTGGGTTAGGGTTAGTGGATATGTCATTGTGTGTCATGTGTAGTTTACGTTGTTTGTGTCGGTGTAATTGTGTTCAGTTTTGTGAGTTGTCGGTGTTGTGTGTTGTTGGTTATTTGGGGTCGGTGTTTTGTGTGTCGGTGAAGTGTCGTTTTGGTAATGTAAAGTAGATCCCAAAAAATACATTTTCTTTTGTCATTGAAAGTTAATGAGCAAAGTTTGACATTTTATCTCTTTATTTCATATTTTTGATTCCCATGTGGTAGTACTCAGTCTTGCTAGTGTGTAGGTCTCAACAGCCAAATATGTCACAAGTCATAGCATTTTTTTGTTAAAACCAACCATAATTATCAAAAATACCATAAGGCATTTCAGTGTTTAACACTGGAACATGAGTCAATAGTTTGAGCATCACACATGGTCAAATCTCACAGCCATATGTCACACCTTCTTTGCATTTTGATGTAATTAGTGCCAGTTTATCTCATAAGCCATTGCTTCAATTGAACAAATGCTACTGACAAGGCATGCAATTCAGACACATATTTCTACCTGGACATCTGCAGACATGGCTGGTGAAGGCAGGGATGATGTTCAGTTTAGATCACAAAGATGGGGTGTTGAGGAGTGCAGCATTTTTGTGGTACTCCTCATGAGGCACTAAACCAGAGGCTGCTCCAGGGGGTTAATTACAGTTTGCAGTATATGGCTGAGGCTTGTTAAAGGCTGTTTCCAGTGCAAGTGACATCCCACTCACTGCAGGGCAATGTTGCCATCACTACAGTGATATGAAAATGTGCACAAAAGAAAACTTGAGCCAATGGGAGGATGAATTTAAAACTGCAGATACCCCTCAGTTATGTAAGTACACTGACTCATCACCTGTCTATGATACAGCAACAATTAACCAGCCAGTGCTGATAATCATTATGCTTTCGTAGATCCTTTTTTTCCTTTTTCTTTTCTCTTCTTTTCTCTAGCATATAATTGCAGCAGAGATAGCATCAAATGATGAGTTGCATCAGGATAGACTAATTCACCTCAAAGATGTGAGCTAAGCATGCATCAGGTCTGAATGCAAGGCAGAGAAGTATTTTCAGTCTATCACTTGATATCACCTTGAGCAGGTATACTGCAATTTTTATATCAAGCATACATGCCTTCTCCAGTTGCTCTTGTTTATTGCATTAGGCACTGAGTACACTAGCTTAATTGCATGTGGGTTCAGTACTCAGAAACAAACATTTTATTTTTCACAGGATAGTATTCAGGGTCTATATTAAAAGCCCGAAATGACAAATGCTCGAGTCTATGTACATCGACACATAAAGGTCGATGTACATAAACAGAAAAACACGAAAAATATGAAATTTGAAATGCCGAATGTGTTTCCTGGTCAGCAGTACTGTAGTGTGGTCTTGGAGTTAGTATATTAAGGTCGGGTGGTGTGGGGGTGAAGCCCCCCACATGGGGGGTTCAGGAGAGCTTGCCCCCCCCTGCAAAACATGTTAAAGCAATTATTTAGTGTAATATTTTACTTACCTGTGTGGCGCATTCTGATGACGGAACTCGTTTGGTGTTTCAGATTTCATGGTTTCGATGTCTCAATGCCCTAAGTACCTGACCCTTCATTATATTTGGATAAATATGAGCCGGGTGCATGCTACTATTATGTAATAGACTATTTCTCCAGCATTGTTTCCTAAACATATCAGTGTGTATACCATCATCATCCCTAGTCAGTTGTACATCAAGGAATTGTAACCTTGTGTAAGAACTATTACATTCAAAAGACAGGAAATCAATTGTTCCATTTATATACTGAACAAAATCTTCTAGTTGTTCTCTTGTGCCTTTCCATACAAGGAAAACATCATCCACAAATCATCTGTAGTATCTAATATACTCGCTAAACATTGTCCCATTCATCACATATGTCCTTTCCCAATATACCAACACTAGGGTGGCATAAGAGTTGGCACATGGGGTGCCCATCGCTACCCCTTTGGTTTGTAAGAAATATTTTTCATCATACATGAAAATATTGTTACTTAGTACAATGTCTAATAGCAACATGTATCTCATAATGAGGTCCCTAGGCACCCCTTCCTCCACCAACAATAGCCTCACATAGTCCATTCCTGTACTATTAGGTATGGAAGTAAACAACGAGACCACATCAAGTGTGACAAATAAATCATCTCCAGTCTCCTCACCCAAGAACACATTATTATCATAGGCCTCTAAAAACGGTTGTGTATCTCTAGTCACTGTAGTCACACCTTCTACTTAAAGGTCTAAACTGTTTTTCCAAGTAAATGGAGAGTGGTTCTGTGAGCCACTCCCTCCCCGAGACAATGGGTCTCATATTGGGATCTATCAGACTTTTGTCTTTCCAGAATTAGGGAACACATATATGCCATTAATAAGGAGAAGGATAAGAATGCATTGGCAAAGCATGTGTTGACCTATGGCATGATGTATAAGTTTAAGTTTAGAGCATTAGAATTAATTAGAAAAACAGGAAGGATAGAGAATGTCAAGAACTATACTGCGGGACAAGAAAATAATTGGATTATACACTTACAAGCTCATAAAATGAGCAGTTTATATGATAGGACAACACTGAAACCATTTTTATTGGCTAGACCCTATGCACACTAGACACTCCACTTTGCTAGGTTATAAACAAAGGAATCACTACGAAAGTTTTTATAATGGAGTTTTTTTAAAAAAAGGTGTTTTTTAAATATTGAGTGTTTTATGATATGTTACATAACTGTATGATTATTTATTTATACAGGTTTATTTATGTTATTTATTAAAGCACTTATTTATTAAAGCATATGATCTTAAATATTTTAGATATGGCTTTTATATAATGATGTGATGTCACAACTGATTTTTTTGAATGATTGGTCATTGGTATATGAGTTTAGTATTTAATTATGTTAATTGATGTTAGGCATTTGAAAGTCTGATGAAACGTTTTAATAACGTGAAAGCTTTCACTGTGTTCTGATTTTTTGTGGATTAATTACACCTTCATTCTTGTCTGAAGATCTGCCGTGGTGTTGCCTCCTTGTGTTTTTTGATAAACTATGGTTCTGTCCCACCACCATCCTGAAAATCCCTGTATTCTTTCCTCTCTTTCATCCATCTATTTGCCCTCCCCCTTTACACCGCTGTCCCATCAACCCATTTTTCACACATGTAATCTAGTCAAAAAATAAAATCTCATACAACACACATGGCCGGAAATTGCCCATCAAAAATCCTTCAGCTTTTTCATCAGCATTTGCCCAGGGATTGGCATTGCACAGCATTGCCGAGTGATGGTGAATGATGTTTCACATCCTATGGCAAAAACCGGTGAACATTTCCCATCACTTGTACTTCCACATAAATCCAATGCACTATAGGAATGCAGAGTAAAAGCAGAGTCAAGGCACTGCTTTAAAAGGTTAGTCTAACAGTTATTATGCTGCTGGATATAATGAACTAGACATTCCTATGTGGTGTGCTGAGATAATTTCCCTCTTTGTAGACCTGATATTGTTGTATAGTGTTAATGGCTTGATTACAGCTGTATGTCAAATTTTTATTTCATTATATTTTATATTCCTATCATATGTTTGATTCCAAAGGTCTGTATTCATGCTCAGTTAAAACATTTCCTTAACATAGAATTTGAATAGAGCAGCAAAAAAGCATTTACAGAAACATTCCATCCCCTACATGGACACCCAGTAAGCCACGGTTATCGTTCTTATATCTTAACCTTGTTTCTCTTGTTTATAATCTCCTTCCCCTTCTTACCCCAGTAGGAAGCATTTTATTGTACAGAACATGGCAGATTCATAATGAGGAAACACCTAGGAGTAATGCACCATAAATGTACCATAAACAAAACTGTTAGGCAGGAATTCACTAATCCTCTGTGTAAGACTAAATAAGTCTTACACGGGAACAGCAGTCTAAGAGGAAGACGTCAGCACATCATGCATATACATAAGGGCATGCTGACTGAACTGGAAGGCTAACACGGAGCATGTAAGAGTGCAGGGGGTGTGTCGGACTGCCGAGCAGTCCAAATATCCACGCCCCTGCAACTATAAAAATGTGAAAATGACAAGTGCAATGAGCGAGTCCGCTGAAATGTACACATAGCAAACACTACACATCCCCACATACTAAACCCCTTTGTAATTGTAAAATGTAAACTGTATTTTTATTTTTTTATAATTCCCGATATAGCTGCCCGTATTTGCGTGTGTTTGCGTGGGTGTGCCCAATGCTTAGCTACAGTTAGCAATTTCGACATTGAAGAGCATAATAAGAAATGTTTATGCAAATTAAGCCAAATAGCAATAGCGTAGTGGTAGACCCTTCGCACAAAGAGGAGGCATTCCCGGTTCTAGTCCCACCACTCCCCTTTCTATTTTATGTTTTAAATTAGTATATAAAATAATTCCTGACATATAGGAATGAAATTTTAGTAAAAAGCATTGAAATGGCCTATGTATTAGTGAACAAAATGTATATATATAAATATAAGAATATGAGCAGCATTAAGGATATTGACATATAATTGCCCATAGCTAAGCAGCGTTGTACCCAGCGCAATATAGTTGCCCATAGCTAAGCAACATTGTACCCAGTGCAGTATAGTTGCCCATAGCTAAGCAGCGTTGTACTCAGCACAATATAGTTGCTCATAGCTAAGCAGCGCTTTACCTAGCACAAAATAGTTGCCCATAGCTAAGCAGCGCTTTACCTAGCGCAATAGCTTTGTGCAGAGCTGCGCACAGCGCTAACCAGTGCACCGTCGGGCAACGTGGAGCAACGTAAAGCAAAATTGAGCAGTCACATAAACACAGCCACACCCCCTAGCCTGTCTAGACAGTAGTAAAATAAAAAGCAATGACAAGGCTCGAACCCAGGACACTGTGAACCATAATCAAAGCACTGAACCACTAAGCCATGACAGCTTAGCATTAGCATGCACTGTTAACATACATATAAATGGAAGTTTAACCATTGCTAAGCAGGTTTACTGTTAGCTGAGAATTTTCAAAAACGGCCAATCACAAATAAGTATGGGAAATGAGGCATATTTAAGCTCCATAGGTGGGAATATTCGCCATAACTGGTTGCAGCTTCCATCTGCAGTCAGAATGGCCGGTGCTGGAGAGGGTACTCCCTTTCGAGCGCAATGGTGGGGCAGCGAGGAGTCAAAATACTTGGTTTGGCTCCTTGTCCACCATCATGAGTCAAGACTCCTGCAGGGCCAGTTTCAAGGGATGGAGTACAAAGCAGAGGCTTGGAACCGGTTAGCTCATGATCTCACCAGTGCCACAGGCATCCCTCGGACTGGTGAGCAGGTCCGTCACCACCATGCAGACCTGAAGAGATGGAAGCAAGACCAACTGAACCGATGGATACAGGAGGCCCGTGACATGCAAGATGCCCCACTACTGAGTAGGTAGCCATGGAATGAAGCATGTAAGAAATGCTATTGTAGTCTATATAATGGATAGGTATGTCTCAATATCCCTTCATTTACTTCACAGCTGCAGGTGTCTGTGCTGTGAATCGGCAAGCCTATGCAGATAGGCTGCTAAGGCTGTGCCACCAGGCTGGTTAGTAATTATTCTGCATGTATTATTATGTAAAATAAGTGAGAGAGCTTGAAAACGAGTGTTGTAACCCATTAATAAAGGTATAATAAGTCTTGAATAAAGTCTCTGCATGGATTGTAATACAAAATAAGTGAGAGAGTGTGAAAAAGTGTTGTAACCCATTAATAAAGGTATAATAAGTCTGGAATAAAAGTATTCTGCATGCACCAAAATATGAAATGAATGAGAGAGCCACTACAAAAGTGTGTAATGTAATTAATAAAGGTATAATTCCTGGACTGTGTCTATGTCACTTTCTTTGATGTTGTTGTACCCTTGCATTATGGAAATAGTACAGTTGTATTAAGTGCTGTCAATCCACACTTGTGTAAGTCCATATAAAGTGGATGAAGGGAATGCCAGTAGCTCTTAAGCATATATACAGTCCTCAACTGTTGGTTCATGGCTAGCATGTACAGGTTAATCTGGCACATGAGTAGTTTGTGATAGTGTTCCCCACAAATGTCAGTGTGCTGCTAGAAATGTAGGGGCCTGTTTAAATGTAGCTGATAATGTCACCCGAAGACAGCCATATATGTAGATATATGAATATAAATGAAATATATAAATACGTAGCAGTGACATCTGCATCTTGAACAGTGTGTATGTCAGATACAGGTCAGGTATATAAACAACTATCGAAACCCATTTCACAATTTAATGGACACTGCCTAGTGTAATAATACATGTAGGGGATATATACCTGCAGTCAGCAGGAATGTAGAGTAAAGTTATAAGTATATAAGTTGTTAATGGAGTGATCTTTTTACACCCTACTCTATGGTCATGAATAATGCCATTCCACACCTAAATGGGTATGTGTAATCTGAAAAACTTTGTTGGGACATATGTCCTATTGGTTTATAAATATCTGCATGTACTTTGATGCATGTGCCCTGTTCACATACCGCAATCTTGGTGGTCTGTTGCCACCAATCAACCCTGCATGCTATTGGAATGTCCACTGTTGTTCTAAATATGCATGTGTTATGCTTGCTGTTCAACTGTTGGAATTCTTGTGTGTTGGGTTAATGGGAATACAACTGCATGCTGTTACAACTAATTTGTAATGATGTTGTCTGTTACTAACCCATATGGTCATTAAATCCTGCTAAACATAGAATGTATGGGAAGGCCGGTCCCAGTGGACCCTCCTCTCCCACCTCAGCTGGCGATGGCACCTGGCACCAGCATGTCCGGTGCCCAGCCTGGGACCTCCTCCTCCAGTGGCCCTGTGCTACCTTCAGGTGGAAGTGTTGCAGGGGATGGGGCTCATCCCCCCCGTGCAAGCGTGGCCAGAGGAGGGCCACCTATCACCCTCCGAACAGTCCGGGCTGTGGTGCTTAGGGAGATCAAGCGTTCAGTCGCTGATCCTCTACGCCAGCTCGAGGCAAGAGTGGCACGACTCCCGGGTGAGCCTGCCCCTCCTATGCAGCCCCCAGCATAGCCACCCTCCAGGCTGTGAAGGTGCAGTGGTAACTGCTCATTGGTGGGGATCTCAGTTCCACTGTTGCCATCTGTGGGCTCATGGGCTTGCGATCTCCAAACACCCTTCCTTATCAATGGTGTTCACCCACCCTATGTGTCATATTCTGCCCCTGTATGTGTCTTGATTGTCTTGTCTGTTTACCTCCCCAACCTACCTCCCCAAATATACCTACTTCCCCTACCCCACATACCACTCTCACCTGAAAAAAAATGGGCAATCTGCTCCCACAAAAAAATTACGCCCCATACATAGCTGCCCATTTTGCACACTTGTCTGCTGGACACATAAACTGAAATTTAATTGGCAGTACAACATACTTTGTTGCCCTCACCCCTCTCTCAGGGGTGGAAGGTTTCAAAATTCCATCCAAATTATTAGTATATGCACAGCTGTTGCTGTTAAAGAAATGGGCAGCTATGGACCTTCCCTACACCCGTCCTGCACATCCCAAGCTGTTTTCCCTACTGTCTTTCCCTCTTTGTGCCCCTTTTTCACCACTTTCCTATCTCCCCATTTTCTTTTCTTTCAAAGAAATGAGCGTGGGTGTTAGCGGGACCCTGGACACACTACACTGCATGAAGTACCACTAAGCCACAGTGGACATACAACAAGGTGGTGCTGTAATAAATATATCATGCATTACAATGAGTGAATGTAAAGGGAAGATAGGAATGCCATAACACAAATCTTGTTCTGTGGCTCTTTACCAGCAGTTGTTGTGGAATTGTATGACATGACTGTGAAAAGAGAACCAGCCATTCTAGTAGGAAATAATTGTACAGTAGCACTTTCCAAACCCCACACAGTATCAGAGCAGGATAAACAGTGGCATATTTGAATAGGGCAGAGGCCATACTTCCCAATTGTGACTGCTTGTCAGGGATGTCCCTGATTCGTAAACAAATGTTAGTTGTGTCCCTCTGAATCCCTCTGAAAAGTACTGACATTAGGCAGAAAAGTGGGGAATTACACTTAATGAATAATGTCAATATGTAAGAGTAGACACTGCTTGCATGTCGGAAAAGGTGTATTAATACATATGCTCTGATTCTCTCACAGTCTCAACTTAATGTCTGTAATATATTACAGGTGTATCTCTCTTATATGCACCTTTCCCTGAGGCTGTTCAAACATATACCTGACTGTATCAGAGGCCTGGCAGAGGCAGAAACACACAGGCATATCAGCTTTTCTGCTGTTACACACTCTGCAAATTGCTTTGGAAGGAGTCCCACAAGCATACCCTTATGTAGGAGTACAATACAGAAATATCAAAGGATGTAGCCATGTACTGGTAGCAACCAACTGTGACAATGCCATTGTTCCAGTGCTGAAAAGACTGGTGTGGTGCACAGACAAAGTATAATAGGCTAACCTCTGGCTACCATCTGGATATGTCCACAGGTGTGAGCTATGCAGACAGACTACTTGCCTTGATAGACTAACAGGTACACAGCAACCCTGTATGTTCAGCAAGATAAACATCACACAATAATAAATAATGCTCTCTGTACTTCTGCACCCCTACCCAAAAGAACAATATACCTGCGTATTCAGGCTCTACAAGGATGTAGGTAGGCATACTCAGTACTGAAATTTGTCCAGTTGTCTTGAGCAGCCTGTGCTAATGTCAACACAAAAAAACACAAACTGTTCAGAACTGAGTAAATTAATATTTACAGTATAGTAGTTCACAAAAAGTTCATGTGCCAGAAGAATACATTGCAAATAACTACTTTTTTATGGCAGTTAACTGGAAAAGAAAGTACATACTCCCATGTATCTTGTGTTAGCATTTGGAGGGGTGAGTAAAATTCTACACTGACAAGTGTGTACTAGAAGCAGCAACATTCAGGTTTGAGTACAACATGCAAATTACTGGCTACAACCCTAGCTTCAGATATAAGAAGTATACCAACCTTCTGACTGACACAACGGTGTCCACAGCAAACAAGCATGGGCCCCACTTTGGAAAGCTGAAAGGGCTATGCCTACCTAACTTAGCATTTTAAGCAGTGGGCTGCTATGACAGTGAGTACTGCAATTACCACACAGCAGGCTGCATGCAATTACTAAATGGTGGGCACCAATTGGTGCAGAGGCCATCACATGCACATGTGCAGATACCTAGAAAAGCAGGCTGTACTTGCTGTCCACACATGCAATAATATCATTGCAGCAACAGAGAGAGAGAGAGAGCGAGAGAGAGACAGAGACAAAGACACAGACAAAGACAAAGAGACAGAAACAGTCAGACACAGAAATGGGCTGAGGACACCTTCAATGCATTCTGCGCAACACTGTGTAATATTATTACATAACTGTATATCTCACAACTGTTGCATAATTGATATTTCCACCATGAAAAGTGGACTGTATATGTGCCTATATGTACAGCAATGGATGTTTATATGTATGTGTATATATATATATATATATATATATATATATATATATATATATATATATATATATCTATATATAAATATATATATATATATATATATATATATATATATATATATATATATATATATATATATTGGGGCAGCCCGTGCTATTGGACTGCTGGACTGCAGCACCCCCCAGCTATAAAAATAAAGAAATTAAAGAAAATAAAAGATAAAAAAAAATTTTAATTTGCAGACTTTCGCGCATGCGCCCTAGTCCGGACTACGGCTGGGACAGTCTGGAGCATGCGCAGATTGTTTCAGCAGCAGTCCAGACTGGGAAACATGTAAGAGCAGAGATCCCAGAAGTCTATGCAGTTGTAACTGCATAGACTGTCACTGGAAACGGATCAGACTGCAAGTCGGCAGGCTGGAGTCTCGTCGGGGGAAGAACATCCGCATGGTGGATGTGCTCCAACGGACATAATGTGCAGGCAGGCTTGTAGTGCACTAACAGCTATGGATTTAATGGCACAAAGGGATTGCTCCAGGTAAGAGGGACAGCTATGCATTATGGCACGAAGGGATCTACATCGCTCCAGGTAAGTGTGTGTGTGTAAATGCCCCAGTTGCTATATACTGGTGGCTAGAACAAACTCATGGTGGTGTAGTAGGGAATACCTCAGGCTTGAACCCTGTACCTTGTATGCAGGTGTTAAGGACCTGAATTTCCTACCCACCACCATTTGTAAAAAAAATTGCAGATTTTTGCCTCATATTTGATCTGATCTGTTCCTCATAATATCTGTGGTTTCTAAATGTTGCAATGCTTGATATTTGATGGTGCAGTGGTAGAATTGTTGCCTCACAAGTACAATTTTTCAGGTTTGATTCATGGCTGGGGTGCCTTCTGTGTGGGGTCTGCATCTTCTCCCTGTGTTTGTGTGGGTTTGGTTTTGTGTCCTCCCATGTTACAAAGACATGTCTGCATTATTTCTTCCTGGGCCTCTGCTGAAAATTGTTTTTTTGTTCCAAGTCAGACTGTCCTGATTAACAAATGTTAAATAAAATTGACAAGCATTTGAATTTCAGACTTCATGTTTCCGAATGTTTCATTCCTTACCTATTTGATGGTGCAGTAGTAGCATTGTTGCCTCACAGCTATATGATTTCTGATTTGATTCTTGGCTAGGGTGCCTTTTGTGTAGAGTCTGCATTTCATTGCTGTGTTCATGTGGATTTGCTCTGGTGTCCTGCCATTTTACAAAGACATGTGTCTGCAGTATTTCTCCCTGGGCCTCTGCTGAAAATTGCTTTTGTTCTGTCAGAAGTAAAATTGACAGGCATTTGAATTTCAGACTTCATATTCTTCAGAAACATATAAACAATAGTAACACAACCTTTTATTCTAGCAATTTTCTAAGTTTATAAGATGAATATTTGAAATTTGTCCTTATTTTTGGGACTGTATTACCCCATTATTTGCTTTGTCCAGGTTTTTTTGTGCTAAGGTTGACAGCTATGGCAAGAATAGAATTCACTGAATATATTTGAGGGCTGTATTCCCTCATTAATGGGTTTGTCCAGGTGTTTTGTGCTAAGAGGTTGACAGCTATGGTGAGAACTGAATTCATTAAATGATAGCCATTTAAGTTTCAGTCTTCCGCTCTTTTACAAAGCAGCTGATCTGGTGTAGTGGTATGTTGCTCTGACTGTTTTGCACAGGGACATTGGTAGCAAAATGTATGATGGTAACACAGCATTTTTCTTTCACAAAGCAGCTGATTTGGCATGGTGGTACATTGCTCTAACTCTTTTGCACAGGGACCTTGGCAGTAAAATGTATAGTGGTAACACAGCATTTCCTTCTAGCAACTTTTCAAGATTATACAAGCAATGTTTAATGTGTCCCTGATTTTTGGGCTTTTGACCCCCTCCCAATAAATTTGGATTTTTCCAGATTTCTTGTGCTGTGAAGTTGAGATGCAGTTGAGTATTGAGTAGATTTTACAAGGAGCTGAGAGCTGCAGGGGAAGAAAAGTTTAGTGGTGCTTATGCTAAGTCAGCTTGTATTGTTAATAGCGCAACAAGTTGTGTACTTGCTTTTGATGCAAAAGGTTGTTGGTTCTACTCCCACAAGGGGTGAATGCTGCCGTACTGAAAAAGTTAAGATACTAACTATGAGCCTGTTATCAGTTTTCCATCCATTACCTATTGCAATATTACTAGCTTATCCTTTTTAATGTAATATAGGCAATTTATTCCTCAGGGGCATCAGACACTATTTTTCAATGAAACCATGAAATATAAAGATGTTTGCCAGTAGCAACCTCTTCATTAGTTACAGATTTATTTAATGTGGAATTATTTAGATGCCTTTTTTACTTCTTCAGAGATTGTGCATATTTACTGATAATGGTGAACTGTAGAATTGTGCATATTTACTGATAATGGTGGACTGTAGAAGTTTGAGTACACTTTCATGATGGAAATGTTCTGAACTGGGCAGATTTGTCATTATGGGTGCATGCATTTTGTTTCATTGTTTACTGGAAAGATGTTCTGAATTGGGCAGTTTTGTCATTATTGGTGCATGCGTTTTGTTTCATAGTTTACTGGAAAAATGTTCAAAACAATAGGAAGGTGTATCAAAGACCACATGTATGTTTCATATGCAAGGGGCCTATGATTTGAAAACAGCCCAGAATTCATTTTTATCTGCCACTGGTAAAATGTATTTTCTTTGAATGTGGGTTTCAATGCTGTTTCAATTAATGTGAGTTTCAAGGGCAGAAAAGTTTTAATGCTAAGTTTGTTTAGCAGATGTCTTAGTGTTTGTGCTGTAAAATGCAAAATAAATTTTCAAATGAAGTCCAAATCATCACAGAAGTAAATCAGTATGAACATTAGTGTTTATGGTAAATGGAGTGAAATAGCCAAGTAATGGATCATTGGAATGGCTGCAGGTGGAGGCTCCATTCGACCATGATTTTGTGAGGGGGAAGGGCGGCAAACTTAAAGAAAGCCCCAGCTGAACTATACCTCCCAACTGTCCAGATTTTCAGTGAATGAATAGATTTTTGCTTCTTATTTTTGGTTTGTTCCTCATAAAATTTGTGGATTTCTGGAAAATCATTTAGGAATTAAGTCACTAAATAATGACACACTGAGTTTCAGACTTCATAACCTTCCGAAAAATGCATGCTAAAGTAAGACCTGTTGTTCTATCAACTGTCTCAGTTTATACAAGAGCAATTTTTAGTACTGTTTATATGTTCCCCCAATATATTTGGCCTTGTCCAGATTTATTGCATTAACAGGTTGAGAGGTACATGCAAATAAATTGCTTTATAGAATTAGGCATAACCAAACCTCTCAACTGTCCCTGATTTTGGCTGAAAAAACGTTGCTCTTCCCCCTAATAATCCCTCCGCAAAATAGCAATTTTTGAAGAAATCATGGAGGGTTTACAATTAAGAAATAACTGTAATAATCAGATTTATAGATTACTTTTATTTCAGAAATGCATGTAGATTCTTTTATTTTGTCAGCTACTCAAGTTAGCAGTACTAATATTAAAGTGTCCCTTCTTTGGTAGATTCCCAGCTGTATTGTGTGGGTATTTTATATTTTTACATCACGTTTTTGGTCCATTTTTCATAAAATTGTGTTTTTTTTTACAAATTAGTGACAAATCATTAAAGACTGAAGTTAGAAAATAATGACAGACATTTGAGTTTCAGATTTCATACCATTCCGAAAATTCATACTAATGCAAGACCTATTCTATTATCTTTCTAAGTTTATAAGGGCAATATTTAAAAATTGTCCTTATTTTTATGCCTTTGTCCCACTTCTTTGCATGGCTTTGTCCAGAATTCTTGCTCTGAGGTTGAGAGGTATGGCAAATGTGTCAGGGCCATCACAGTCAGCCAGAGACATTTCAAATTGTGACATACTTGTTGCACCCCACTCCCCATGTAGTGACTCTGGATGTGTCAAAGCAAGGCAAGGAGTAGTTATGCAGTTTAAATGTGCAGAGTGCCCCCCCATCCAAGGTAAATACAAGTACTAGTGTGGCTTTTCATCTGTCCTTGATTTTTGCAGAATGGTCTGGTTTCTGTCATATTTTTTGTACTGTTGATTTATGCTTTTTACTCAAACTGCCTGTTGCTCTGTGTTTAAGTAGCAATACTTTAATGACCATCAGGTAAGCTTGGCTGAGATCATAAGATGCAAGTAAGCTTTAATAAGCATACTATTAAAGAATTGCCAACGGTGAAAGCCTTTCTGTTGTTGCCATGTAGAGAATACTTAACTAGATAATGTATAAGCCTTGGTTATTGAAATGTATATGACAGTATTTGTAATAAAGGACAGGATTACATTATTTTAAGAAGCTCGTTACACTTGGAGACTTCCAGTCATCTCTGCAGGCTTTACCCATAAACTAAACAGAATGCCAATCATGTGGTCCATAACCTGTACAGTAATCCTTTTAAGCAATGTATCTTGAGCTTATTTCTTGTTTGCTTTTCATTTTTTACTTTGATCATGTTTTTCCCATGAAACAAGTAGATAGTTGTCAAGCAGCAGGTCTTTTTTTGGATAAGAAACATTTTTGCAAGTGGGGGCATCAGAGATTTCTACTTTCAGCATGTTACTTGGTACTTTAATAAAGCTGAATATAAATTATAATTAGAACTGCAGTGCAAGAAGTGGTTTGAGTTGAGTGCTGCTTGTTTTTCTTATACTTGATTTTGACTGGCATTTCATTAATGTATTTAAAAAGTAATTTATTTATTCATGCCTCACAACCTTTTTGTTTCCATCTAGATATTAAGTAAGCTGTCATGTAGCCAATGCATTGAAATATTTTTATTCTTCTACACTTCATTTTGTCTTGATTGGACTCTCATAATGATGGTTTGGCACCCAGGGCAGTGTATTTAGTTAGTTTTTGTGGTTTTGAGCATAGCTCCTCCCCTTTCTATTTGGCCACACCCCTTCCCATTGACCCTACCCATTCAGCTGTCTCCTGCAGCCCCCCTTTGATTTGAAGTCACCAGCCACCCCTGATATATATATATATATATATATATATATATATATATATATATATATATATGTGTGTACATACACATATATTTATATATATATATATATATATATATATATAGAGAGAGAGAGAGAGAGAGAAAGAGACACAGGGTAATACTTACTGCGACAGGTGCCTTGTGACCAAGGCATGGACTGAAGCTCAGTGTTGACACTGCAGTGCCATCCCTTCTTGCCAAAACACTGTACCCATTAACTAACACATAGGTGGTAGTCTACCTAACACTGAAGATGTGATAAGGGAACATGGGACACAGGTGGACAGTAGCCTCCACTTTGATAATCACAGTGCCACACTAGTGATGTAATCTGTCTATGTGGTACACGTCATCACAAAAGGTGTGTCATCTAGGGAAATATAGGTCAGTGTTCCCCTCTACTTATCCCACTGAAAACTCATTATAGAGTACAATGCCCCATGTGGTATGTAACTCTCATGACAACTACAGCAACTGGAAAGGCCACAGACATACCTCACAAAGAGTAATACCAGCCTCAAACAGATGCCCTATGCAGACCGACTTACAAAACAACAGCTAGACTGTGTTGCATACCGCCTACCCAGAGGTGACCTCTGCCTAACATACAGAGCTATGTCACACCCATAGCTGTTGGACATCCTCCACGTAAACATATTACAATCCCTCCCAGATACACACTCTAGGGCCCTAAACCTTGTCAGCTCACTAAACAGCACATGCTGGAGGGATAGATTCTCATCTCTGAGCAATGCCATACTCTGGAACAAACCACCTATCAATAGCAAACAAAGCTCCTCATTAGCAGTTTTCATAAATACTCCTGATGATTGGTTGGGAGATAGGAAATACACCTCGGGAATCACCTCTGTGGGTCTGATTGACAGGGGCAAGTGAAATTAAATTACATGTGTGTCAAAGGCCAGGGTAGCGTTTGGCTAGGCTGCTGTAGGCCCTAGGGCCAATAGCGTATTACCTACCTATGACACGATGCACACACACACATGTACTTAGTGCAATAATTGCTATGTGAGGTTGACTGAGTGTGATGGTGAATTTGTTGGTGAATGTGTGCAAGGTCTGTAAAGGTGTGATAGCTTAGTGTGAAATTGTTTCTGTCATGGTAGTTTGTGTCCTAGCTGTGATCCCAGCAAAAGATGCATATGCTATTGCTAGGCAGAAAAAGTAGTATGGCATACGGTGTGACGTAGTCCCTTGTTGTCGACTGTGGTGTCCCATTGTAGGCTAAAGCAATACATGTATGCTTACTGAGTGGTACTGCTGGTGAATCCAACTCCCATATGAGCTGTAGGCCTAAACAGTACAGTATGGTGAATGTTCACATTGCTTGGAAACACTGTTTTGTATGTTCCCTGTAGTCCTCACAGATTACATGCCTCAGGCATAAGGTTTTGTAAGTAGTGACACAGTACTGTATGGTACACAGGTAAAGCTCATCTGGGTTGGCATACATTTGTGTGTTGTATGTATATCTGATGTGTGTGTAATTATGCCTGTACCATGCCCTCAATCATATGTGTGTTACAGGGTATACGTTTGCATCTAGCAACATGTATAGTCTAGTACAGCAGTATGCCACCTATATTAACAACTGTGCACATAGGTTAGGCAGGGGTTTGGCATCAACGACTAGGGTGGTATACTGGCAATACTGTAACTGTACTTTACATTCATTGCAATGGATGACATATTTCTTTATGCATTAGCTTGATATATATATACCTCCTGTGGCTAGGTGGTGCATTGTGTCACATACAGTGTGCCATGTACTGGTCTATAGTCTTACATACTGGCTTCTCTTTGCTGCTGTGCAGAATATGGCTTGATATATAGCGTGTGCCAGGCACTGTCAGCCAGTTGTTGCCTGAGCACTAATATGTGGTATTGAACATGTGTATCCTCTGACAGCCTGATGCTATATATGGCAGTTAATTGATATCTCTACTTTAGAATGTTAAGTGTGCCACATGACTTGCTAACACATATTGCTTAATTGTCTTCCAGGGGCATGGCCCACCAATGCAACCCGTGTTATACAGCTGCAGAGGAACAGGAAATACACTGCAGCCTGGCACAGCTCTACACCCTGCTGTTCTCTAGAACCAGCCAGGACCAGCATGAGCAGACTGCACTGTGGCAAGATCTTGTTCATCAGGTAAATGACATAGGCATGCATAACCGGACATATGCGCAGGTACGCCATCACTGCAGTGATTTAATTAGACATGTCTGGCGGCATGCGTCTGATATACATAGACAACAGCTTGCCACAGGTGGTGGGGTAGCCATTCACCCCCCTCACCAGAGTGGAGGAGCTGCTCATAAGCGTGGTGGCTCCTGGCCAACAACAGGAACAGCAACATACATGTGTCATCATGGAGTCTGGAGCCACCCAGCATGTTGACATGGAGCGTGCAGGTAACATGTCCTATCTGTAGACTACCGTTACCTGTATTGGTAGATTATGCATATGAGAGATGTGTACTGTGTGTTTAGCAGTTGTGCTGCCTAGTGTTGTGCAATACTGATTTGTGGAATATAATCTGTACGCCTGTGACTGTCGACTGTTGTACTACTGTAGTTTAGCAAACTCACAGTAGCAATGCCACAGTTGTGACCACTGACAAACTGTCTCATATTCTTGTAGGTCCCTCTGGTGTGACAGCAAGGCAGCAGGTTGATGCTGGTAAGTGTGTTATAAATGTAATATTGCTAATGAAATGTGCATGTCATATGTGAGGTGTAGGCCATGTACACGTAACACACCTATGCATAATGCATGCTGTGCATGTTTGCTGTGAGACTGTGCACATCTCAGTAATGTCCGTATCTGCCTCAATCATATGCAATACACAGAGCATTGCACACAATTGTGGCAACACCATACTGGATATTGGATAGGCATAGTTGATACACATGTACACAACATACACAACTTTGTCATATGCAGTACACCTTAACATGCTACGCATGGCGTACCCAGACACCCGCTGTAAGGTCACACTTCAGTATCCCACATGTCATCCACACAGCACACATAATATACCTGAGGTGTAGAGGCCTATCACGGGGCTGTGCGACACTCTTCAACACATAACACATTCATGTTAGGCAATGCTCCCTATTGGGCACCTTACAAACCTATGTAACAAGTGGCTGTGTAATTGTGAATGTTGCCATGGTACTACAGTTCAGGTACAGCATGCTAGGTGGCAGTCTGGCACACATTAGTAGCCTTGAGTGACCACATGATGCATGATGATGATAGCTCATGGTACTACACCCCATCCAGTTACAGTGACCACATTATTAGACATAGCAGTCATTGCTATGCACCTCAATGTTGTGTGTGTGCAAACATATGCACCTATATACATATATGCATAGCAATCACTATTTGGACAAAGTGACACATATATGTCTTGTAATGTTATTGAGTATATAGATCACATGACACACATTGGGTATGTGTGATGTTCAATGTTGCAGTCATGTTGTAGCATGCCATGTCATGGTTGGCACTGGCATGTCCACAATATGTCCTACAATCACCATAACCACTGTACAATGGCCATGTTGAGCAATGGTATTCCATCACGTATACATGCACCACTCATCCTGTGTGTATACATAGCATGCATGTGCTAAACCTGTGTCCACAATTATCTGCTACAGACACAGATACTGTAATCAGAAATGGATATCTATGTGACACACAGATACACATCCAGCCATGGTATATATACCTGTGAGTGATGGTGCACAGGACATTGCAGACCTTTTAATACTTGCACAGCAATGTTGTGTCCATGTACACATTGCATTCCAGGGTGAGGCCAATCACTGAACAACAACACACATGCATCAAAGCCATGTATACTGTTATTAACAAGGACTGTCTACACTCACACTGCATGGTCTTGAGCAACAAATTTTCTGCATGCTGACACGTGTGATATGACTGTTTGCCTTGTGATACTGTAACCCACCTTCAACCACTATTGAGTATGTTTTGGATTGCTAGTGGTGTGTGTGGGTATCTGCTGTAGTGAGGAGTGTATTTGTGTGCATGTGTGCATGTGCGCATGTGTACATGTGTGCATGTGTGCCGACATCATGTACAGGTGTGTGTGGGTATCTGCTATAGTGAGGAGTGTATTTGTGTTCATGTGTGCATGTGTTCATGTGTGCATGTGTGCCGACATCATGTACAGGTCGTAAAGTGTGTTTCCTGTCTTCCTCCCACAGGTGCTGTGTTAGGGCTGGTTCACTGCAGCAGGGAAACTGATGTCACTGAGCCACATAGTGATAATGAAGATAGGTGTGTGGAGGCACAGGTGTGTTTGCCATGGTCTGTCGTTTGGCTACCAATCGACAGTACACAGCTGTCCACCCCATCCATGCATACAGTCAGACTGCCAATACATCAATCACCAATGCCCATAGCTGAGGGACAGTGCACAGTTGGCATTGGCCAGGACAGTGTGGTATCCATGGCACATGCATCCCAACACAGCAGCCATACCCAGATGTCTGGAAGGGTACTACATAGGCAGATGTCCAGGGGTTCTCATAGGAGCACTGCTGCTCATCATGCCACCGGCAGAAGTGCCACAGGTCTGACAGCATCACGCATGTTCCAGACTGTCATGGAGGCACAGGCATGTATGGAACGGTACACCAGACAGGGACTAAGGGCACAGAGGGCACATAACACCGCCGTTATTGACAGTATCTGTGACCTAGCAGGCGCCATCCGTCATTACACCGCGGTCACTGATAGACATTGGGGAGAGACATTAGATATCCTCCGCAATGTCATGTCCATGTGGCAGGACAGTGTGGGATGGTTGAGACATCGATGTGGATGTATGCCAGCAACATCAGCAGTCGCCGCGGACGTCTCTCAAGCTACAGCCACTCCCATAGTGCCAGTACCAGCCCCAGCAATGTTGGGGGTGGGCTGTCCATAGAACTTCCTAGAAGACCACTTGCACATGGCTCTGGACAGTGCCAGTAGGGACTTGTGTCCAGTGTACATCCATCCACCTCTGGGGATAGTACACAGTCTGGCTTAGTACCTGATAGTGTCAGTAGCACCCCTGCCAGGCATAGGTACCATATCCGTGCCCAGAGACAGTGATCTGTGAAGCCTCATAGGTACAGTCAGTGGCTGTCCCACAAACACCCATATATGGCAGCCACATGGTGGAACTGTGTGCATGCAGACACACATACATACTCCAGACACCTAAGGCTAACACATACCCACACACATTACATCAACATTGGCCCATTCCAGTATTCTTGCCCCCCACACACACACACACACACACACACACACACACACACACACACACACACACACACACACACACACACACACACATACATGTCGATTGGATGGCTCACTGTAGGCTTCTGGCAAACCAACAACACACCCTGTGCATATGATGAAACCTGTGCCATGTCCTGTCATCTGTAACATCGATGCAGGAACAGGCTACCATGGTGCTGATGCACAGGGTGTCTTTATAGCAGTATAGCAATGTTAGCATGTTGTCAGCAGTACAGTCTAATGATATGCTTGAAGGTGTAGCTGTGCAGGCATGATGCATTAATGCTATTATTGTCATTGCAGTGTTGTTTACACCAGTGTTGGTTCCAATTGTGTATTGTCCGGCCACCTGCCACTTGGCTGATGTGTGCAGTATTGGCAGCATGTGTTAGAGAGTGGACAGTATGTGTGGGATGTGTGTAGCACATTTTTGCAGGTGTACAGTTGTGAACATGGTGGAGGTGCACTGTCTGCATGTATGTGCATAGTGGACACATGGCCAGGGTGACATGCTCTGTATTACACAGTAACACTCCATAGTTTCTATTGTTGGCCAGTATGAATTGTACTACACACATTTCAGAACCTGACTACACATGTGTGTATGACATGGTTTGACACTGAGCTGTGGGTGATACTGCTACTATCTGTCATTGTTCTGCATTCTGGTAGTATACATCACTTCCACAGCCTGACCATAACCAATCATTGGATGATGTCTTGACAACTGACACACAGATGTAGGACACACAGCAACATTTGGATCCTTCAGGTACTATACTATACCAGTAATCACTGGTATTCACCCGCACCCATTACTGAGACCACTCTTGTTTGGCATATAGCTCTCTTAGGTACAAGCAATCACAGTAGGGACATGTCCGTCCACGTCCGGTAATGCATACTGTGGCCTATAATGCATTCTTCAGATGACACACACACATCCTGCACAAGGGTATCATACAGACAGATGCCTGATGTCAAACCCATGCTGGAAAGCTATAAGCCAAACTAAGCATAGTCATCCACCTTTACGGAACACATTATCCCCACAGTACCATGTAGGTAGTAGCCACCAACATGATGAACAGGTACTGATATGTACATGCAAGCAAGTGTTACGTCATCTGTCCTTTGTTAATCACATTTCCAAAGGTATTTTGAGATCCCTTGGTGGATCACACAAACAATAAGGGGTCTGCATGCATATCCACAAAGGTTGTTCAACACCTGTTATGAATAGTCATCACTGACAGACTTTGCTGCATTTGAACAGGTCTGACATATACCTCGGCTATAGACCCTTACACACACATTCCAATAGGAGCTGTAATGACTTTGTGTGACACAGATGACCTAGGCCAGGGATCACTGCAGTGGCTGGGATTGTCACAAGCATACAGATGTGACCTAAGGTCTGGGAAGCAGCAGCACTGTCTGGCAAGGATGACAGCTGTGTTCTTGGAGAAAGCAGGGTTCCCACACATGCAATAATTGAGGTAACATGTACATATATGTATTTGCCACACAGCTAGCTCACATTTGCAATGCATACTGATATGTCATACAGTAGTAAAAGCAAAACCCACAACACATTAACCAACAGTGTCACACACATGCAGCATACACACTCACCAGGTGCAGGATTCAAACCCCTATCTAACTAGTTCATGATACTAGAGAAGTACACATTAACACGACGTGCTATACATATTACGGGGAGTCCTCTTTTCCACAGGTTTATTTGTAGAATGGTGACATTATCAAACTTGATAAAGGTTACATTACCACTTTTGAGGTGTTTCACTACTCTCCTAAAAGGTTGCTCTTTCCCAAGGAGACCCCACACAAACACAGTTGTCCAGTGGAGGATTCAAGACCCTATTTAATTACTTCATGATACTAGCGAAGTACGCATTAATACAACACGCTACACATATTACTGGGAGTCCTTTTTTCCACAGGTATATTTGTAGGATGGTGACATCATCAGACTTGACAAAAGTTAGATTACCACTTTTGAGGTATTTAACTACTCTCCTAAAAGGTTGCTCCTTCCCAAGGAGACCACACACAAACACAGCTGTTAAGTGCAGGATTCAAACCCATACCTACTTACTTCATAATACTAGCGGAGTACGCATTAACACGACGTGCTATACATGCTACTGGAAGTCCTTTTTTCCCAGGTATATTTGTAGGATGGTGACATCATCAGACTTGACAAAAGTTACATTACCACTTTTGAGGTGTTTCACTATTCTCCTAAAAGGTTGCTCCTTCCCAAGGGGATCAAACACAAACAATTATCGAGTGCAGGATTCAAACCCCTACTTCATGATACTAGAGGAGTATACATTAACATGACATGCTATACATATTACTGGGAGTCCTCTTTTCCACAGGTATATTTGTAGGATGGTGACATCATCAGACTTGACAAAGGTTACATTACCACTTTTGAGGTGTTTCATTACTCTCCTAAATGGTTGCTTTTTCTTAAGGAGACCACACACAAACACACAGTTGTCCAGTGCAGGATTCAAACCCAGGGGTGGCCCATGCTATTGGGCTGCTGGACTGCAGCCCCCTCAACTTCAAACTAAAATAATAAAAAGAAATAAATAGAAAAAAAATATTTTAAAATTTCACGCATGCGCACTACTGCTGAGACAGTCTAGAGCATGGAGCATGTGCAGATTGTCTCAGCAGCAGTCCGGATTGAGAAACATGGACAGGAGCACTCCCACAAGTCTAAGCAGTTTTAAACTGCATAGACTGCCTGGAAACACGCTGGGGTCGGACTGCGACATCAGCAGTCAGGGAAGGATCTTGGGTCTGGATTGGAGTTTGCTGCAGGGGAAGATCTCACAACAGGCAGGGTCAGATTTGTGCGGGTTTTCAGCTGCAGTTTTGTCAGGGGAAGATGCATTTCATAGGATTTACTGGATGTATGGTGGTTTTGCGGACAGGGATTTATGGCGACTTTGGATTTACTACAAGACCAGGTAAGAGTGCGTTTGTGTGTGTGTGTGTGTGTGTGTGTGTGTGTGTAAATGCCCCAGGTGCAATATACTGGTGGTTAGACTCATGGTGGTGTGGTAGGGAATAGCTCAGGCTTGAACCCTGTACCTTGAATGCAGGTGTTAAAGACCTGAATTCCCTACCCACCACCGTTTGTAAAACAATTGCAGATTTTTGCCTCATATTTGATCTGATCTATTCCTCATAATATCTGTGGTTTGTAAATATTGCAATGCTTGATATTTGATGGTGCAGTGATAGCATTGTTGTCTCACAGCTGCATGTTTTTGGGTTTGATTCTTGGATGGGGTGCCTTCTTTGTTGGGGGGGGGGTCTGTATCTTCTCCCTGTGTTTGTGTGTGTTTGCTTTTGTGTCCTCCCATGTTACAAAGACATGTCTGCAATATTTCTTCCTGGGCCTCTGCTGAGAATTGTTTTTTTGTTCCAAGTCAGACTGTCCTGATTAACAAATGTTAAATAAAATTGACAGGCATTTGAATTTCAGACTTCAGGTTTCTGAATGTTTGCTTCCTTGCATATTTGATGGTGCAGTGGCAGTATTGTTGCCTCACAGCTATAGGTTTCCTGGTTTGATTCTTGGCTTTGGTGCCTGCTGTGTAGAGTCTGCATCTTATCCCCTGTGTTTGTGTGGATTTGCTCTGGTGTCCAGCCATTTTACAAAGACATGTGTCTACAGTATTTCTCCCTGGGCCTCTGCTGAAAATTGTTTTTGTTCCGTCAGAAGTAAAATTGACAGGCATTTGAATTTCAGACTTCATATTCTTCAGAAAATACATAGTAAAACAACTTTTTATTCTAGCAATAAATATAAAGTAACACAACCTTTTATTATAGCAATTTTTTAAGTTTATAAGATGGCTATTTGAAATTTGTCCTTATTTTTGGGACTGTAATACCCTGTTAGTGGCTTTGTCCAGGTTTTTTGTGCTAAGGTTGACAGCTATGGCAAGAACTAAATTCACTGAATATGTTTGAGGGCTGTATTCCCTCATTACTGGGTTTATCCAGGTGTTTTGTGCTAAGAGGTTGACAGCTATGGTGAGAACTGAATTCATTAAGCGATAGCCATTTAAGTTTCAGTCTTCCTCTCTTTCACAAAGCAGCTGATTTGGCATAGTGGTATGTTGCTCTTGACTGTTTTGCACAGGGACCTTGGCAGTAAAATGTATGGTGGTAACACAGCATTTTATTCTAGCAGCTTTCTAAGATTATACAAGCAATGTTTAATGTGTCCCTGGTTTTTGCCCTTTTGACTCACCCCAGTAAATTTGGCTTTTTCCAGACTTCTTATGCTGCGAAGTTGGGATGCAGTTAAGTATTGAATAGATTTTACAAGGAGCTGAGTGCTGTAGGGGAAAAGAAGTTTAGTGTTGATTATGCTAAGTCAGCTCACATTGCTAATAGCACAACAGGTTGTGTACTTGCTTTTGATGCAGAAGGTTGTTGGTTCTACTCCCATAAGGGGTGAATGCTGCCGTACTGAAAGTTAAAATACTAACTATGAGCCTGTCATCAGTTAGCCATCCATTTCGTATTGCAATATTACTAGCTTATTTTTAATGTAATTTAGGCAATTTATTCCTCAGGGGCATCAGACACTTTATTTTTCGATTAAACCATGAAATATAAAGGTGATTGCTAGCAGCAACCTCTTCATTACAGATTTATTTAACGTGGAATTATTTAGATGACTTTTTTACTACTTCAGAGATTGTGCATATTTACTGATAATAGTGGACTGTAGAAGTTTGAGTAGACTTTTATGATGGAAATGTTCTGAATTGGGCAGTTTTGTTTCATTGTTTACTGGAAAAATGTTCAAAGCAATAGAAAGGTGTATCAAAGAGCACATGTATGTTTCATATGCAAGGGGCCTATGATTTGAAAACAGCCCAGAATTAATTTTTATCTGCCACGGGTAAAATGTATTTTCTTTGAATATGGGTTTTAATGTTGTTTCAATGAATGTGAGTTTCAAGGACAGAGAAGTTTTAATGCCAAGTTTGTTTAGCAGATGCCTTAGTGTTTGTGCTGTAAAATGCAAAATAAAACTTTCAAATGAAGTTCAAATCATCACAGAAGTAAATCAGTATGCACATTAGTGTTTATGGTAAATGGAGTGAAATAGCAAAGTAATAGATCATTGGAATGGCTGCAGGGGGAGGCTCCATTTGACCATGGTTTTGTGAGGGGGAAGGGCGGCAAACTTAGACAGCCCCAGCTGAACTATACCTCCCAACTGTCCAGATTTTCAAAGAATGAATAGATTTTTTGCTTCTTATTTTTGGTTTGTTCCTCTTACAATTTGTGGTTTTCTGGCAAATCATTTAGGAATTAAGTCACTAAATAAAGACACACTAGTTTCAGACTTCATAACCTTCAGAAAAATGCATGCTAAAGTAAGACCTGTTCTATCAACTGTCCCAGTTTATACAAGAGCAATTTTTAGTACTGTTTATATGTTCCCCCAATATATTTTGCCTTGTCCAGATTTATGTCCCAGTTTATACAAGAGCAGTTTTTATTACTGTTTATATGCTCCCCCAAAATATTTTGCCTTGTCCAGATTTATTGCATTAACAGGTTGTGATATACATGCAAATTAATTGCTTTATAGAATTAGGCATAGCCAAACCTCTGAACTGTCCCTGATTTTGGCTCAAAATGTCGCTCTTCCCCTAATGATCCCTCCGCAAAATAGCAATTTTTGGAAGAAAACATGGAGGGTTTATAATTAAGAAATAACTGTAATAATCAGATTACTTTTATTTCAGAAATGCATGTAGATTATTTTATTTTGTCAGCTGCTCATGTTAGCAGTACTAATATTAAAGTATCCCTTCTTTGACAAGTTCCCAGCTGTATTGTGTTGCTATTTTATATTTTTACATCACATTTTTGGTCCATTTTTCATAAAATTGTGTTTTTTTGGCAAATTAGTGACAAATAATTAAAGATTGAAGTTAGAAAATTATGACAGACATTTGAGTTTCAGATTTCATACCATTCAGAAAATTCATACTAATGCAAGACCTCTGTTAGCTTTCTAAGTTTATAAGAGCAATATTTTAAAAATTGTCCTTATTTTTGGGCCTTTGTCCCATTTCTTTGTATGGCTTTGTCCAGATTTCTTGCTCTGAGGTTGAGAGGTATGACAAATGTGTCAGGGCCATCACAAGTCAGCCAGAGACATTTCAAACTGTGACATACTTGTTACACCCCACTCCCCCATGTAGTGACTCTGGATGTGTCGAAGCAAGGCAAGGAGTAGTTATGTAGTGTAAATGTGCAGAGAATCCCACCCATCCAAGGTAGACACAAGTACTAGAGTGGCTTTTCATCTGTCCTTGATTTTTACAGAATGGTCTGGTTTCCGTCATATTTTTTGTACTGTTGATTTATGCTTATTACTCAAAGTGCCTGTTGCTCTGTGTTTAAGTCGCAATACTTTAATGACCATCAGGTAAGCTTGGCTGAGATTGCAAGATGCAAGTAAGCTTTAATAAGCATACTGTTAAAGAATTGCCAACATTGAAAGCCTTTCTGTTGCCATGTAGAGAATACTTAACTAGATAATGTATAAGCCTTGGGTATTGAAATGCATATGCCAGTATTTGTAATAAAGGACAGCATTACATTATTTTAAGAGTCTCATTGCACTTGGAGTTTTCCAGTCATCTCTGCAGGCTTTATCCGTAAACCGAATGCCAATCACGTGGTCCATAACCTGTACAGTAATTCTTTTAAGCAATGTATCTTGAGCTTATTTCTTGTTTGCTTTTCATTTTTTACTTTGATCATGTTTTCCCCATGAAACAAGTAGATGTCAGGCAGCAGGTCTTTTTTTGGATAAGGAACATTTTTACAAGTGGGAGCATCAGAGATTTCTACTTTCAGCATGTTACTTGTTACTTTAATAAAGCTGAATATAAATTATAATTAGAACTGCAGTGCAAAAAGTGGCTTGAGATGAGTGATGCTTGTTTTTCTTATACTTGATTTTGACTGGCATTCCATTAATGTATTTAAAAAAAAGTAATGTATTTCTTTTATGCCTCACAACCTTTTTTGTTTCCATCTAGATATTAAGCTGTCATGCAGCCAATGCATTGAAATATTTTTATTCTTCTACACTTCATTTTGTCTTGATTGGTCTCTCATAATGACGGTTTGGCACCCAGTGCAGTATATTTAGTTTCTGTGGTTTGCTACTACACAGGTGTGTGTGTGTGTGTGTGTGTGTGTGGTAGGGAATACCTCAGGCTTGAACCCTGTACCTTGTATGCAGGTGTTACATACATGAATTCCCTACCCACCACCATTTGTAAAAACAAAATTGCAGAGTTTTGCCTCATATTTGATCTGATCTGTTCCTCATAATATCTGTGGTTTGTAAATGTTACAATGCTTGATATTTGATGGTGCAGTGGTAGCATTGTTGCCTCACAAGCTACAAGTTCTCAGGTTTGCTTCTTGGCTGGGGTACTTTCTTTCTGGGGTCTGTATCTTCTCTCTGTGTTTGTGTGTGTTTGCGTTTGTATCCTCCCATGTTACAAAGACATGTCTGCATTATTTCTTCCTGGGCCTCTGCTGAATTTTTTTTTTGTTCCAAGTCAGACTGTCCTGATTAACAAATGTTAATTGACAGGCATTTGAATTTCAGACTTCAGGTTTCTGAATGTTTAATCCTTTGCATATTTGATGGTGCAGTGGTAGTATTGTTGCCTCACAGCTATAGGTTTTCTGGTTTGATTCTTGGCTGGGGTGCTTTCTGTGTGGAGTCTGCATTTACTCCCTGTAATTGTGTGGATTTGCTCTGGTGCCCTGTCATTTTACAAAGACAAGTCTGCAGTATTTCTCCCTGGGTCTCTGCTGAAAATTGTTTTTGTTCTATCACCAGTAAAATTGGCAAGCATTTGAATTTCAGACTTCATGTTCTTCAGAAAATACATAGTAACACAACCGTAACACAACCTTTTATTCTAGCAATTTTCTAAGTTTATAAGATGAATATTTGAAATTTGTCCCTATTTTTGGGACTGTATTCCCCCATTATTGGCTTCGTCCAGGTTTTTTGTGCTAAGGTTGACAGCTATGGCAAGAACTGAATTCACTGAATATGTTTGAGGGCTGTATTCCCTCATTACTGAGTTTGTCCAGGTGTTTTGTACTAAGAGGTTGACAGCTATGGTGAGAACTGAATTCACTAAATGATAGCCATTTAAGTTTCAGTCTTCCTCTTTTACAAAGCAGCTGATTTGGCATAGTGGTATGTTGCTCTGACTGTTTTGCACAGGGACCTTGGCAGTAAAATGTATGGTTCTAGCAACTTTCCAAGATTATACAAGTAATGTTTGTGTCCCTGGTTTTTGGGCTTTTAACCCCTCCCCCCCAATACATTTTGGCTTTTTCCAGTTTTCTTGTGCTGCGAAGTTAAGTATTGAGTAGATTTTACAAGGAGATGAGAGCTGTAGGGGAACAGAAGTTTAATGTTGCTTCAGTGAAGTTGGTTTGCCTTGTTAATAGCACAACAGGTTGTGTACTTGCTTTTGATGCAGAAGGCTGTGGGTTCTACTTCCACAAGGGGTGGATGCTGCCGTACTGAGAATGTTCATTCTTGGTGAAGATACTAACTATGAGTCCGTTATCAGTTTGCCATCCATTTCCTCTTGCAATATTACTAGCTTATCATTTTTTTAATGTAATATAGGCAATTTATTCCTGAGGGGCAATAGACACTTTATTTTTCGATGAAACCATGAAATATAAAGGTGTTTGCTAGCAGCAACCTCTTCATTAGTTACAGATTTCATTAATGTGGAATTATTTAGATGACTTTTACTTCTTCAGAGACAGTGCATATTTACTGATAATGGACTGTAGAATTGTGCATATTTACTGATAATTGTGGACTGTAGAATTGTGCATATTTACTGATAATGGTGGACTGTAGAATTGTGCATATTTACTGATAATGGTGGACTGTAGAATTGTGCATATTTACTAATAATGGTGGACTGTGGACGTCTGAGTAGACTTTTATGATAAATGTTCTGAACTGGGCAGTTTTGCCATTATGGGTGCACGCGTTTTGTTTCATTGCTTATTGGAAAAATGTTTAAAACAAATTAAAAATGCCCTCTAACAACTGCAATATATTGTACAAGGAATATAATTTAGTACAATGAGGAAGTAATATCAAAGAGCGCGTGTATGTTTCATATGCAAGGGGCCTATGATTTGAAAACAGCCCAAAATTAATCTTTATCTGCCACTGGCAAAATGTATTTTCTTTGAATGTGGGTTTCAATGCTGTTTCAATGAATGTGAGTTTTAAGGGCAGAGAAGTTTTAATGCTAAGTTTTCATTGTGAGACTGCATTGCTTTGTTTAGTAGATGACTTAGTGTTTGTGCTGTAAAATACAAAATACAACTTTCAAATGAAGTCCAACTCATCATAGAAGTAAAGCAGTGTGCACATTAGTGTTTATGGTAAATGGAGTGAAATAGCCAAGTAATGGTTCATTGGAATGGCTGCAGAGGCTCCATTCAACCATGATTTTGTCAGGGGGGAAGGGCAGCAAACTCAGACAGGCCCAGCTGAACTATACCTCCCAACTGTCCAGATTTTCAAAGAATTAATAGATTTTTTCTTCTTATTTTTGTTTTGTTCTTCATAAAATTTGTAGTTTTCTGGCAAATCATTTAGAAATTAAGTCACTAAATAATGATACACTGAGTTTCAGACGTCATAACCTTCAGGTAAATGCATGCTAAAGCAAGAACTGTTATTCTATCAACTGTCTCAATTTATACAAGAGCAATTTTTAGTACTGTTTATATGTCCCCCCAATATATTTGGCCTTGTTCAGATTTACTGCATTAACAGGTTGAGAGGTACATGCAAATAAATTGCTTTATAGAATTAGGCATAGCCAACCTCTCAACTGTCCCCGATTTTGGCTCAAAATGTTGCTCTTCCCCCTAATAATCCCTCCACAAAATAGCAATTTTGGAAGAAAACATGGAGGGTTTACAATTAATAAATAACTGTAATAATCAAAGTTATAGATTACTTGAAATGCATGTAGATTATTTTATTTTGTCAGCTGCTCAAGTTAGCAGTACTAATATTAAAGTGTCCCTTCTTTGACAGGTTCCCAGCTGTATTGTGTGGCTATTTTATATTTTTGCATCACATTTGGTCCATTCTTCATAAAATTGTGTTTTTTGCCAAATTAGTGACAAATCACTAAAGACTGAAGTTATGAAATAATGACAGACATTTTAGTTTCAGATTTTATACCCTTCAGAAAAGTCATACTAATGCAAGACCTAGTCTATTATATTCCTAAGTGTATTAGAGCAATATTTAAAAATTGTCCTTATTTTTGGGCCTTTGTCCCACTTCTGTGTATGGCTTTGCCAGATTTCTTGCTCTGAGATTGAGAGGTATGACAAATGTGTCAGGGCCATCACAGTCAGCCAGAGACATTTCAAATTGTGACATACTTGTTGCACCCCACTCCACCATGTAGTGACTCTGGCTGTGTCCAAGCAAGGCAAGGAGTAGTTATGCAGTGTAAATGTGCAGTGTGTCCCCCCATCCAAGGTAGACACAAGTACTACAGTGGCTTTTCATCTGTCCTTGGTTTTGCAGAACGGTCTGGTTTCTGTCATATTTTTGTACTGTTGATTTATGCTTATTACTCAAAGTGCCTGTTGCTCTGTGTTTAAGTAGCAAAGCTTTAATGACCATAAGGTAAGCTTGTCTGAGATCATAAGATGCAAGTAAGCTTTAATAAGCATACTGTTAAAGAATTGCCAACATTGAAAGCCTTTCTGTTGTTGCCATGCAGAGAATACTCGACTAGATAATGTATAAGCATTGGGTATTAAAGGACAGAATCCCATTATTTTAAAAAGCTCATTACACTTGTTGGAGACTTCCAGTCATCTCTGCAGACTTTACCCGTAAACTAAACAGAATGCCAATCATGTGTGGTCCATAACCTGTACAGTAATCCTTTAAGCAATGTATCTTGAGCTTGTTTCTTGTTTGCTTTTTATTTTTTACTTTCATGTTTTCCCCATGAAACAAGTAGATAGTTGTCAGGCAGCAGGTCATTTTTGGATAAGAAATATTTTTACAAGTGGGGGCATCACAGAGATTTCTACTTTCAGCATGTTACTTGGTACTTTAATAAAGCTGAATATAAATTATAATTAGAACTGCAGTGCAAGGAGAAGTGGTTTGAGTTGAGTGCTTCTGGTTTTTCTTATACTTGATTTTGACTGGCATTCCAGTAATGTATTTAAAAAGTAATTTATTTTTTCATGCCTCACAACCTTTTGTTTCCATCTAGATATTAAGTAAGCTGTCATGCAGCCAATGCACTGAAATATTTTTATTCTTTTACACTTATTTTTATCTTGATTGGACTCTCATAATGATGGTTTTCCACCTAGGGCAGCGTATTTAATTAAAGTTAGTTTTTGTGGTTTTGAGCATAGCTCATCCCCTTTCTAGTTGACCAAACCCCTTCCCCTTGATCCCACCCATTCAGCTGTCTCCTGCAGCCCCCCTTTGATTTGAGGTCACCAGCCGCCACTGTTCAAACCCCTACCTAAGTACTTCATGATGCTAGGGGAGTACGCATTAACACGACGTGCTATACATATTACTGAGAGTCCTTTTTTTCACAGGTATATTTGCAGGATGGTGACATCATCAGACTTCACAAAGGTTACATTACCACTTTTGAGGTGTTTCACTACTCTCCTAAAAGGTTGCTCCTTCCCAAGGAGACAACACACAAACACACAGTTGTCCAGTGCAGGATTCAAATCCCTACCTAACTACTTTATGATACTAGAGGAGCACGCATTAACACGACATGCTATACACATTACTGGGAATGATCCTTTCCACAGGTATATTTGTAGGATGGTGACATAATCAGACTATACGAAGTAGGTTACATTAGGTGACATTAGATGGCCTACATTGAAGGAATGTCAAAACACTTTGGCAATGTGATCATCAAAGGTGAGTTTACTATCTACCTGTGTCCCCAGGGCCATAATGACTTTCTCTGTACATGCTGGATTACCATCTATGTGGTAATTTATGTGCACTTTGTATTACCCAAAGGGGATGACTATGCATTCTTTGCCATTCAGCTTGTGGACATTGTTTTGACACCAGGTATCTGTCTCTGTAAGACACTTCTGGAGGATGTCTGTGTCAGCTGTACAGTCAATTATGGACCACAGTTTCCAGTCATCTGCGAACCTGTTCAGCCTTACACCTGCTGTGCTTGACTGTACCTCTGAGCAGTATCTACTGAACAGGTGGGGTCCCAGGACCATGACCTGTGTGATGCCATTTGTGATTGGCTTAGAGTTGGACATGGCACCCGCAACTATGAACATGTGTGTTTGATCTTTGAGCCACTTGGCCACCCATCCTGTGATATAGCTGTTCATGTTCAAGCTGGTACACTTGTCCATGATGACAGAGTGGGGAATGGTGTGGTAAGCCCTTAGTGAGGTCCAGGTGGGCTGTGTGGACTACGTTTACCTCCATCTATGTTCATGGTAACTGTTTTAAGTAAGTCAACTAGGTTTAGGAGCCAGGCTCTGTCTTTAACAAGGCGAAGTTATGTAGAGTCCAGTGTCTGGAGATCTTCAATGTCTCATTGTATGGGTTCCATGACAATTTGCTCCATAGTGCTGTTGACCAGGCTGAGTACACATATTGGGCAATGGTTTCCATGTTCTGTTTTGGCACACCCTTTGTGGAGCTGGATGACTGTTAGTGTATGCCATTCTTTGGGTACATAGCCTGTGGTACACTTGAGTCTGGACAGTGAATGTAGGTGAGGGTGTAGCTCCTTATGGGCCTAGTGTAAGATGTAGCCTGGAACAACATATAGTCACATTGATGCTATGTTCTTAGCTTTGGTGAGGGCTGTCTTTACCTGCATGTCCATGACGTCTGGGTCTCTGCATCCTTCTGTGATGGACACAGGCCCTTTTGGGGGTGATAGGGGGGAGTTTACACTGAACGAGTCCCCCTGGATTTGGGCAATGAAAGTTGGTTTGGTGTATGTCATTCCTTTTTTCAGTAGCTGACAGCATATTTGGAAGTTGACACCTACATGTCTGGTATAGCTACCAAAGGCTTTGTGGTTCTTATTCTTACATTCCTTGGCTATTTGTCTTTAGACACCATCCTTGGATTATTTTAAGAGTGATCATTGTTTCTTTCTGATAATGATCAGTGATGCCTTTCCTTTAGTGAAGTTGGATCTATCATGTGTTTGTTTCCTCCTTCTCTTGTCTAGCTTATTTATGGACAACAAACACCTGCTTGTTGTCCTATTTTTGGAGGAGTGCATCTTGGTTTTATTTGTGATGTCTCATTTCATGCATCCCTGTAGATGCTCATAGGATGCACTTGTAAATGATTCTGCAGATTGCATACCATTATCCTATAGCAAGGGGTCTTCGGAACGTTCCACTTTGGTCTTGGGAAGTGTGCAGTTTTCTTTTGCAAATGTCTTCACAGTGGTTTCATTGACTGGGGGTGGGGGTGGGATGTGGATGTCCAGTGTGATTACTTAATGATCTGATATTACCAGCGAGGGGTTTATCTCTGTTGTGGAACACTGGTACCCCATGTTGGTGATGATCATGTCCAGTATGTTGTCACCTCTAGTGGACATGCTGACCAGCTGTTCCAGGGTGTAGAGTTTCTTAACTCTAGGACACATTGGGCAAAGGACGTTGTATATGAGTAATTCACCCACTCAATGTTTGGGTAGTTGTAATCTCCTCATATAATGGTGTTTGATAGGACCTTTATATTTGCCATTGTTCTCCAGAATACTGAGTGAGGTTCCTGAGACAAGGTACATGATCTGTAGCAGGCTACAATCTGATGGGCAGTTTTGGCCAATGTTAATTGCACTTGCATGGTCTCCAAGGCCTCATGCTTTGCCAGTAACCTGGTGGTGTGGATATCCATAAGGTAAATGGCTACACCCCTTCCTTTTGTATTTCACTTGTGGTCTTGGGTCCAAAGGTCAAGGTGATTGTAAGTGTTTTATGTGGATCATATCCAACAGCTCTATGTTTGACATAGCTTTGTATGTTACACAGTGAACACCTCTGAGTAGGCGATATGCAAGGGAGTACGGATGGAGCATTTTGCGATGGTCTGTGTATGGCATATATTTCAGGCCACTAATGCTGTTTGTGAGGTATTGCTGCTGGCTTACCAGTTGTTGTAGTTGTCTTGTGAGGTACATAGCAACAGTGGCGTTGTACTCTTTTAGAATTCTAGTGAGTGGTGAGTAGAGGGGAACAATGTCCTCTTCCATTCTGCATGAGACACATTTTGTGATGAGGTGTGCCACATAAGAGGGTTTCCTGACTAATGTGGGAATGTGCCCATCACAGTTGTATCCACTGTCCACCTGTGACCCAGGGTCTCTTGTCACACTTACAGTGTGAAGTATACTACCCACCCATGTTGTAGTTTTTGGCTACAGTGTTTTTAACAAAGGTGATGATAATGCACCTTTTGGCATTGAGCTACAGCCCATGGCTTGGACAACAGCCATCTGTCTCAGTGAGGCGCTTTTGTAGGATGTCCACATCTTTAGTGTTTACAATGATGGCTCCTAGTTTGCAGTCCTCTAGAAACTTCAGTAGCCACAGGCCTTGCATGTTAATATTTACTTCAGGGATGTAGATACTACACAGCCTGAGAAGTTATCTAGTCCCATGTCTGCTGTGATACTAGCTTTGAAGAGTTTTTCTTACCTGTGCAGCCATGATGATAGCAACTTTGCAGTCTTCCATTATAGAAATGTGCTCTTTCATGGGTGAGAGGGGGTAAACTTAACACTGATCCTATCTGCCAGGGTGTTGGCAATATCAGTTGGCTCTGTACATTTAGTGCCATTGAGCTGTTACTCAGAAGAGATATGCGTGTAACCATGACATGGACCTGTCTGTTGGGCAGAGATCTCCTGAGTAGACAGTATGCAACAGAGTACAGATTGGGTTACATTTCAGTCTTGTTTATGGGGCAACTATTTGAGGCCAGTAATCCTCTGGTTAAGGTACTTCATTGGTGCTTCTAGCTGCTGAACGTGCCTAGTCAGATGCATTGCAAGTGTGCTGTGGTACTCTCTGACAGGTCTGATGACTGCTGAGTTGTGGCAACCTCCTTTGACCTATATGCACAGACCTTGGCAGTTTGTGTGAACACATAGCAGGATTTTCAGACCACTTTGTGAATGTGTTTCTGGAAGTAGAGATGACTATACACATTTGTCCATAGATCCCTTATTATCACATCCGTATTTAGCCTGTGAGTGAGCATGCCCCGTATGACCTTGCAGTATCTTCCTGGCTGACATTTGCTTCATTTCTTTAAGTGTGTGAACATGCCCAGTATGACCTTTCAGTGTGATGCTGAATTAAATCCACTACATTTGTTGAAGTGTGTGAGCACAAACAGTATACACATTTATACTATATGTGTATGGTAAATCAAGTTGTATTTTTACAGCAGGGCTCATCTTTGTGTCATAGATCAACAGGGATCATGCTGTGCCTGCAGGGCTTCCAGGACACATTTTGCATAGACTCATGTACATTTCTACCCGTGGGCACACCGGATTGTTACTGTGGGTGTGCATAGGATGTGGGTTTTACCTGACACTTATACACATTTGCTGTACCTGCACTGTTATGTACAGGACACCATTACAGTCTGTACTGTTGCTTATCGTACTGGCTTGAGGCATACTACTGTACTACAGATCTTAGCATCCAATGTCACATATATTAGCTTGTGACTTCATAGCCTACACAACCCACATCACAATGCCTGGCCTGATGTTCTCTGTCTGCATAGACATGTGGGGAAGGTTACCCATTTGTCTCTTTAGGGGCATGATACAGCATTGCTTTGTGTTTGCATTAGTGTACAGACTGCTTAAGGAACAGTAAAGCAGATATGAGCATGTTTAACTGACTTTGCTCAACTTACCCTGACCTTGCCCAACATTGCACGAGCAATGTGGTTTACATATACTAGATATTGGAGAAAGCTGCTTAGCACTGCTTTACATTGCTTAAAACATGGCAATCATGCCAAAGGTGGTACTGCAGGGCTGCCTATGTCGGATGCACATACTACATTGCCTATACATGTTTGGAAACAGGTAGTGTCAAGTTAGGCATCCCTTTTATTTGATGTGTGAGTCAGAGAGAGGTATCATTTCCATGGTTCCTACTGAGCTAGTGTATGTGCTATGCATTGCCTCTTTGCCAAGGCCAAGGCATACTGGGCACACCTCCTTCTGCCTACTGGGGTAGGCTCAGGTTGTTCCTCCTCCGAGTCATGCTGTGCCTGTGCAGGCCTTGGCAATGGTGGGGGGCTGTTTGGCCTTGCCCCATGTTGTTCCTGCTGCAGCTGTTTCAGTAGGATCATATTGTGTAGCATGGCACATACCATGACAATTTGGGTACATGTAGTTGCTGAGTACTGCAAGTCTCCACCAGATGTGTCCAGGCACTGGAACCATGACTTGAGCATCCCAAACACACGCTCAATTATATTTTGTGTTTGTGTGTGTGCCTCATTATGGAGTTCTTGTTCAGGCGAGTGTGCATTTCTGAAGGGTGTCATCCAGTGGCGGCCGGTGACTTCAAATCCAAGGGGGGGTTGCAGGAGACAGCTGAATGGGTGAGGTCAAGGGGAAGGGGTGTGGCCAACTAGAAAGGGGAGGAGCTATGCTCAAAACCACAAAAACTAACTTTAATTAAATACGCTGCCCTGGGTGGAAAACCATCATTATGAGAGTCCAATCAAGACAAAAATAAGTGTAAAAGAAAAAAAATATTTCAGTGCACTGGCTGCATGACAGCTTACTTAATATCTAGATGGAAACAAAAGGTTGTGAGGCATGAAAAAATAAATTACTTTTTAAATACATTACTGGAATGCCAGTCAAAATCAAGTATAAGAAAAACCAGAAGCACTCAACTCAAACCACTTCTCCTTGCACTGCAGTTCTAATTATGATTTATATTCAGCTTTATTAAAGTACCAAGTAACATGCTGAAAGTAGAAATCTCTGTGATGCCCCCACTTGTAAAAATGTTTCTTATCCAAAAATGACCTGCCGCCTGACAACTGCCTACTTGTTTCATGGGGAAAACATGAAAGTAAAAAATGAAAAGCAAACAAGAAACAAGCTCAAGATACATTGCTTAAGGGATTACTGTACAGGTTATGAACCACACATGATTGGCATTCTGTTTAGTTTACGGGTAAAGTCTGTAGAGATGACTGGAAGTCTCCAACAAGTGTAATGAGCTTTTTAAAATAATGGAATCCTGTCCTTTAATACCCAAGGCTTATACATTATCTAGTCAAGTATTCTCTGCATGGCAACAACAGAAAGGCTTTCAATGTTGGCAATTCTTTAACAGTATGCTTATTAAAGCTTACTTGCATCTTACGATCTCAGACAAGCTTACCTTATGGTAATTAAAGCATTGCTACTTAAACACAGAGCAACAGGCACTTTGAGTAATAAGCATAAATCAACAGTACAAAAATATGACAGAAACCAGACCGTTCTGCAAAATCAAGGACAGATGAAAAGCCACTGTAGTACTTGTGTCTACCTTGGATGGGGGGGACACACTGCACATTTACACTGCATAACTACTCCTTGTCTTGCTTGGACAAATCTAGAGTCACTGCATGGTGGAGTGGGGTGCAACATGTATGTCACAATTTGAAATGTCTCTGGCTGACTGTGATGGCCCTGACACATTTGTCATACCTCTCAACCTCAGAGCAAGAAATCTGGCAAAGCCATACAGAAAAGTGGGACAAAGGCCCAAAAATAAGGACAATTTTTAAATATTGCTCTAATACACTTAGGAATATAATAGAATAGGTCTTGCATTAGTATGACTTTTCTGAAGGGTATAAAATCTGAAACTCAAATGTCTGTCATTATTTTCTAACTTCAGTCTTTAATGATTTGTCACAAATTTGGCAAAAAACACAATTTTATGAAAAATGGACCAAATGTGATGCAAAAATATAAAATAGCCACACAATACAGCTGGGAACCTGTCAAAGAAGGGACACTTTAATATTAGTACTGCTAACTTGAGCAGCTGACAAAATAAAATAATCTACATGCATTTCAAGTAATCTATAACTTTGATTATTACAGTTATTTATTAATTGTAAACCCTCCATGTTTTCTTCCAAAATTGCTATTTTGCGGAGAGATTATTAGGGGGAAGAGCAACATTTTGAGCCAAAATCGGGGACAGTTGAGAGGTTGGCTATGCCTAATTCTATAAAGCAATTTATTTGCATGTACCTCTCAACCTGTTAAAGCAGTAAATCTGAACAAGGCCAAATATATTGGGGGAGCATATAAACAGTACTAAAAATTGCTCTTGTATAAATTGAGACAGTTGCTAGAATAACAGTTCTTTCTTTAGCATGCATTTACCTGAAGGTTATGAAGTCTGAAACTCAGTGTATCATTATGTAGTGACTTAATTTCTAAATGATTTGCCAGAAAACTACAAATTTTATGAAGAACAAACCAAAAATAAGAAGCAAAAATCTATTGGAACAAAAAAAAAATTCAGCAGAGGCCCAGGAAGAAATAATGCAGACATGTCTTTGTAACATGGGAGGACACAAACGCAAACCCACACAAACACAGGGAGAAAATACAGACCCCAGAAAGAAGGCACCCCAGCCAAGAAGCAAACCTGAGAACCTGTAGCTTGTGAGGAAACAATGCTACCACTGCACCATCAAATATCAAGCATTGTAACATTTGCAAACCACAGATATTATGAGGAACAGATCAGATCAAATATGAGGCAAAACTCTGCAATTTTTTTTTTACAAATGGCGGTGGGTAGGGAATTCATGTCTGTAACACCTGCATGCAAGGTACAGGGTTCAAGTCTGAGGTATTCCCTACCACACACACACACACACACACACACACACACACACACACCTGTAGTAGCAAACCACAAAAACTAAATATACTGCACTGGGTGCCAAACCGTCATTATGAGAGACCAATCAAGACAAAATTAAGTGTAGAAGAATAAAAATATTTCAATGCATTGGCTGCATGACAGCTTAATATCTAGATGGAAACAAAAAAGGTTGTGAGGCATGAAGAAACAAATTACTTTTTTTTAAATACATTAATGGAATGCCAGTCAAAATCAAGAATAAGGAAAAACAAGCATCACTCAACTCAAACCACTTATTGCACTGCAGTTCTAATTATAATTTATATTCAGCTTTATTAAAGTAACAAGTAACATGCTGAAAGTAGAAATCTCTGATGCCCCCACTTGTAAAAATGTTCCTTATCCAAAAAAAGACCTGCTGCCTGACATCTACTTGTTTCATGGTGAAAACATGATCAAAGTAAAAAATGAAAAGCAAACAAGAAATAAGCTCAAGATACAGTGCTTAAAAGAATTACTGTACAGGTTATGGACCACGTGATTGGCATTCGGTTTATGGATAAAGCCTGCAGAGATGACTGGAAAACTCCAAGTGCAATGAGACTCTTAAAATAATGTAATGCTGTCATTTATTACAAATACTGGCATATGCATTTTAATACCCAAGGCTTATACATTATCTAGTTAAGTATTCTTTACATGGCAACAGAAAGGCTTTCAATGCTGGCAATTCTTTAACAGTATGCTTATTAAAGCTTACTTGCATCTTGCAATCTCAGCCAAGCTTACCTGATGGTCATTCAAGTATTGCGACTTAAACACAGAGCAACAGGCACTTTGAGTAATAAGCATAAATCAACAGTACAAAAAATATGACAGAAACCAGACCATTCTGTAAAAATCAAGGACAGATGAAAAGCCACTCTAGTACTTGTGTCTACCTTGGATGGGTGGGATTCTCTGCACATTTACACTGCATAACTACTCCTTGCCTTGCTTCGACACATCCAGAGTCACTACATGGGGGAGTGGGGTGTAACAAGTATGTCACAGTTTGAAATGTCTCTGGCTGACTTGTGATGGCCCTGACACATTTGTCATACCTCTCAACCTCAGAGCAGAAATCTGGACAAAGCCATACAAAGAAATGGGACAAAGGCCCAAAAATAAGGACAATTTTTAAAATATTGCTCTTATAAACTTAGAAAGCTAACAGAGGTCTTGCATTAGTATGAATTTTCTGAATGGTATGAAATCTGAAACTCAAATGTCTGTCATTATTTTCTAACTTCAGTCTTTAATTATTTGTCACTAATTTGCCAAAAAAACACAATTTTATGAAAAATGGACAACAAATGTGATGTAAAAATATAAAATAGCAACACAATATAGCTGGGAACTTGTCAGAGAAGGGATACTTTAATATTAGTACTGCTAACATGAGCAACTGACAAAATAAAATAATCTACATGCATTTCTGAAATAAAAGTAATCTGATTATTACAGTTATTTCTTAATTATAAACCATCCATGTTTTCTTCCAAAATTGCTATTTTGCGGAGGGATCATTAGGGGAAGAGCAACATTTTGAGCCAAAATCAGAGACAGTTCAGAGGTTTGGCTATGCCTAATTCTATAAAGCAATTAATTTGCATGTACCTCACAACCTGTTAATGCAATAAATCTGGACAAGGCCAAATATATTGGGGGAGCATATAAACATTACTAAAAATTGCTCTTGTATAAACTGGGACATAAATCTGGACAAGGCAAAATATATTGGGAGAACATATAAACAGTACTAGAAATTGCTCTTGTATAAACTGGGACAGTTGATAGAACAGGTCTTACTTTAGCATGCATTTTTCTGAAGGTTATGAAGTCTGAAACTAGTGTGTCATTATTTAGTGACTTAAATCCTAAATGATTTGCCAGAAAACCACAAATTTTATGAGGAACAAACCAAAAATAAGAAGCAAAAAATCTATTCATTCTTTGAAAATTTGGACAGTTGGGAGGTATAGTTCAACTGGGGCTGTCTAAGTTTGCCGCCCTTCCCCCTCACAAAACCATGGTCGAATGGAGCCTCCCCCTGCAGCCATTCCAATGATCCATTACTTTGCTATTTCACTCCATTTACCATAAACACTAATGTGCATACTGATTTACTTCTATGAGGATTTGAACTTCATTTGAAAGTTTTATTTTGCATTTTACAGCACAAACAATAAGGCATCTGCTAAACAAACTTGGCATTAAAACTTCTCTGCCCTTGAAACTCACATTCATTGAAACAACATTAAAACCCACATTCAAAGAAAATACATTTTACCCGTGGCAGATAAAAATTAATTCTGGGCTGTTTTCAAATCATAGGCCCCTTGCATATGAAACATACATGTGCTCTTTGATACTCCTTTCTATTGCTTTGAACATTTTTCCAGTAAACAATGAAACAAAACTGCCCAATTCGGAACATTTCCATCATAAACGTCTTCTCAAACTTCTACAGTCCACTATTATCAGTAAATATGCACAGTTCTACAGTCCACCATTATCAGTAAATATGCACAATCTCTGAAGTAGTAAAAAAGTCATCTAAATAATTCCAAGTTAAATAAATCTGTAATGAAGAGGTTGCTGCTAGCAATCACCTTTATATTTCATGGTTTCATTGAAAAATAAAGTGTCTGATGCCCCTGAGGAATAAATTGCCTAAATTACATTAAAAATAAGCTAGTAATATTGCAATACGAAATGGATGGCTAACTGATAACAGGCTCATAGTTAGTATTTTAACTTTCAGTACGGCAGCATTCACCCCTTATGGGAGTAGAACCAACAACCTTCTGCATCAAAAGCAAGTACACAACCTGTTGGGCTATTAGCAATGTGAGCTGACTTAGCATAATCAACACTAAACTTCTCTTCCTCTACAGCTCTCAGATCCTTGTAAAATCTACTCAATACTCAACTGCATCTCAACTTCACAGCACAAGAAGTCTGGAAAAAGCCAAATTTATTGGGGTGGGTCAAAAGGGCAAAAAACAGGGACACATTAAACATTGCTTGTATAATCTTGGAAAGCTGCTAGAATAAAATGCTGTGTTACCACCATACATTTTACTGCCAAGGTCCCTGTGCAAAACAGTCAGGAGCAACATACCACTACGCAAAATCAGCTGCTTTGTGAAAGAGAGGAAGACTGAAACTTAAATGGCTATCACTTAATGAATTCAGTTCTCACCATAGCTGTCAACCTCTTATCACAAAACACCTGGACAAACCCAGTAATGAGGGAATACAGCCCTCAAACATATTCAGTGAATTCAGTTATTGCCATAGCTGTCAACCTTAGCACAAAAAAACCTGGACAAAGCCACAAACAGGGTATTACAGTCCCAAAAATAAGGACAAATTTCAAATAGCCATCTTATAAACTTAAAAAATTGCTATAATAAAAGGTTGTGTTACTATATATTTATTGCTAGAATAAAACGTTGTTTTACTATGTATTTTCTGAAGAATATGAAGTCTGAAATTCAAATGCCTGTCAATTTTACTTCTGATGGAACAAAAACAATTTTCAGCAGAGGCCCGGGGAGAAATACTGTAGACACGTCTTTGTAAAATGGCAGGACACCAGAGAAAATCCACACAAACACAGGGATAAGATGCAGACTCCACACAGCAGGCACCCCAGCCAAGACTCAAACCAGAAAACCTATAGCTGTGAGGCAACAATGCTGCCACTGCACTATCAAATATGCAAGGAAGTAAACATTCAGAAACCTGAAGTCTGAAATTCAAATGCCTGTCAATTTTATTTAACATTTGTTAATCAGGACAGTCTGACTTGGAACAAAAAAAACAATTCTCAGCAGAGGCCCAGGAAGAAATATTGCAGACATGTCTTTGTAACATCGGAGGACACAAAAGCAAACACACACAAACACAGGGAGAAGATACAGACCCCCCACAAAGAAGGCACCCCAGCCAAGAATCAATCCCAAAAACATGCAGCTGTGAGGCAACAATGCTACCACTGCACCATCAAATATCAAGCATTGCAATATTTACAAACCACAGATATTATGAGGAATAGATCAGATCAAATATGAGGCAAAAATCTGCAATTTTTTTACAGATGGTGGTTTGTAGGGAATTCAGGTCTTTAACACCTGCATACAAGGTACAGGGTTCAAGCCTGAGCTATTCCCTACCACACCACCATTAGTCTAACCACCAGTATATTGCACCTGGGGCATTTACACACACACACACACACACACACACACGCACTCTTACCTGGTCCTGTAGTAAATCCAAAGCCACCATTAATCCCTGTCCGCAAAACCACCATACATCCAGTAAATCCTATGAAATGCATCTTCCCCTGACGAGACTGCAGCTGAAAACCCGCACAAATCTGACCCTGCCTGTCGCGAGATCTTCCCCTGCAGCAAACTCCAATCCAGACTCAAGATCCTTCCCCTGACTGCTGATGTTGCAGTCTGACCCCGGTGAGTTCCCAGGCAGTCTATGCAGTTTAAAACTGCTTAGACTTGTGGGAGCACTCCTGTCCATGTTTCTCAATCAGGACTGCTGCTGAGACAATCTGCGCATGCTCCATGCTCCAGACTGTCTCAGCAGCAGTGCGCATGCGCAAAATTTTAAAATATTTTTTTTCTATTTATTTCTTTTTATTATTTTAGTTTGAAGTTGAGGGGACTGCAGTCCGGCAGTCCAATAGCACGGGCCGCCCCTGGTGTCATCAGCCATGGCTCCAGTGCGTATCTGGCATCCCCCACTAGTTGACCATCAGGGATGCTCCCATTGGTAAATGTCTGGTACAGCTGCGTCAGATGCCAGATATGGGAGTCGTGGTAGCTTCCAGGGCAGCCAGCACACACATTCAGTATTATGCCCTGGGCATCACACATGATCTGGCAGTTGATGGAGTGGAAGCCCTTGTGGTTGATGTAGATCCTACCCCGCTCACCGTCTGGTGCTTTGATTTGTATGTGCGTGCAGTCAATTGCACCCACTACCTCAGGGTATTCTGCTATTTGCTGGAAGAGATGCATATTGCTGGCCAATACCTCAGGGGAATTGAGGAAATAAACATGATCACAGACATGTGCTGACATGGCATTCAGGAACTGGTGCAGTACCCTGGATGCTGATGCCTGTTAAATCCCCAACATATCACCAGTTGGTCTCTGGAAGGTACCTGTTGCTAGTATTCTTAGGCCAACGCATACCTTTGTTTCCACTGGGATGGGTTCCCTCTGTTGGTTCTGTGTGTGAGGCGTGGCCTGCACAACTCAACAATTTGCTGCAGGAGCTCTCTGTCCACTCTATAGCACTCCACTATTTCCAGCTCATGTAGCCCCTGGTAGGTTACCCTGGGTCTGTACACTCTTCTCCTTCTCCTCACTGTGGGTTGCTCAGCAGCATTCACAATGGCACCACCCTCAGCATCTTGCACATGTCGCCTTATAATAGCAATGGCAGCCCCTAACATTATTTTGTCTCAGTTAAGCTTTGTAAGTTTTCACTTCTCTTTTTAGACTGCAGTGTTGCAGTTTTTCTGAGAAAAACATGGGGGAATGCTGTTTGCAGAGTTTTAAGTGCTGGGCTGAGCTAGGCTAGTGTACTGCCTGTGTAATTGGCTGATTCTGATTGATTTCACCTGGCAGCTCTGCTAGTTCTCCTTGGTTAACTTCCTACTACTTCCTTTCCTTCCTTTTCCCATTTCTGTTTCCACAGGGGGCAGGCGCCGTGCAAACAAGCGCAAACATGCGCACATGAACACACACGCATGCACACAGGCTTACATAGGCTTACACAGGCTTACACAGGCTTAGGCAGGTGCACAATCATGCATACATGTTTAGACAGCCTTACACAGGCTGACACGGGCGCACACACGTGCACACAGGTTTACAACAGTTTACAGGCGTGCACACGCACACAGTGTAAGCAGCTTTGCAAGAAACTTTGGTGGTAGCCACAGTGTATGCCTTCAGTTTCTGGCTTTCAGTTCAGACAACTAGGGACATGCCTCTTCCAGTCTTCAGTAACTCACAGCAGACACATACCACTCTGCTCCAATGGGCTTACAGTGTTTGATACATACCCCCCTCATGATGTCACCTATCTACTACTCTGTTACTCCCCTAATCCTACTCTTACACTCTAGGGACATGGTTCACATAGAAGGGAAAATTGGGATTCACTATCCTTATACTCACTTGCATAGGATTGCCTACTAATGCTTGGTTACATCTCTCACATTGAGCTTCCCCCTTAGCAACCACTACTCAGTAGCCATGTTGTCTTCAGCCTGCCATTCACTTGCATGGCAGATGTATATTTGTAATAAAATGCCTATTTTTGCCTTTTAAGTTTTTTGTTTTGTTTTTTAGAGTGCTGCAAGTTTGCGCGATGCTGTGCTACTCTTAAACATCGGGGATCGGGGAAAAAAATTGTTTAATTTTTACAAATTTTTGCAACACATATAAACTCCAATGGCCTTATATTAGGCAATTGGCATGCTTCCTCAACTGGATGCATCCTTTATTTGCAGCTGTCATTGCTCCGTTTTGCTATTTGCAGAACGGTACTCAGTTACCAACCGAGTACATTTCTGCAAATAACACTACTCTTACTCGGACACGTTAGTGTTTCCTGGATCGTATATTTACCTCATTTGCATAGCTTTCAGCAGCAAATGAGGTAATTTGCATACACTAACCCTGTCCGTGCAAGAGTCATTTTAGGAGCTCTCTTGCATCCCCCCCTGCTGGCTGTTCCTGGATCACTCAGCAGACATGTTGGCTTGCTGGAGTCTTACTCTACTCTTAGACTCAGTGCAAGCCTTCATGAATCCGGCCCTTAGTATTTCTCTGTTATTCTCTTTATCTCACTTCATCCCTTCTGCTTCAGTATGCTGTCACTGTTTCTTCAACTGTGAGATTTTAAGTGTATGAAGTGAGAGTTCCTTTGAGTGGTACTGAGATAAAACTCAGATCTATAGGCAGATTTTTTGCTGCTTTCAAGGGTTCTAATCCAGAAACATGTCAAACTGTTATTGACTGTTTTTATTATATTATTTTATGTGTAGTTTTTGCCAATATTTTGTTTTGAGCCACCATCATCCAGCTTTTGTCATAATCTACATGGTTCTGTCTCCCTTTCCCCGGTATATGTACATTACCTTTTCTGTTCCTTAATCTTTCTCCTCTGCATTTGTGTAATGTCAGGCACTGTGTAACACCTGTAACATAGGGGAAAAGAAAATATACAGCTTATGGAAAAATTGTGTGAGTGCTTGCCTTTTCTACATTACTTTGTTGCTGTTCATGCTACTGTGCTAAGCCTCATTGCTCAATATACAGTCAGGCTGATCTTCTCTTGAACAGGCTAAAGAGTTGAATGCAAACTAGATGATGTTCCAATTGCAAATATTATTAGGAGGCATGCTGCCCAAATATTCCTGTCTTCATGACAAGTCTGTAAATCATGATACATAACACATTAACATAACACAGCTTTGTTCTGCATTGTATCATATGTTATCCTGCTGGCTGTAATGTAAACCTTTTATAATACTAAAATTGTCAAGACTGTGATAAAGCCTGATGCCTACATTCTCCTTGTCTTATTGTTTTGTGACTGCCCATTCAAGTCAGTAAAATTATGTTTGTGAAGTAATGTTTCCTCTGTGGTATTTTGATATACTTGACATGTATAAAACACTTTTTGGCATTGTATCAAGGGTTCAAATGCAGAGATATGTGAAAGTCATATGTAATGTTTTACTATTGTGTGTAAGTGTTGTCTACATATCTTATTGACCCATTATTTTCCAGCTTATGTCTCAGTCGTTGTTATACTGTCTGGCCCCTACTTTCTCCCTTTTGGAAAAAAAAAACTTGATTATATATAGCATGTCAGATTACGTATCATGAAAAACATGAAATGGATGTGCCACAACAATGTTAAAAAATGCCCCAGAAAAATTTAACTTTCTTTGTGTGTCTCTATCACTGTCTGCATGTGTTCCCACTTCTGTATCATCACTTTTTTACTGTTTTATATTTATTAGGCTAATGGACATAATACCCACATTATGAAATTTTACAATTGCCATGAGGGCAATGAAGAGTAATGCGTACATTCTCCTTTGCTTAAATCTGTTTCATATTTGAACTTTGTGAAGTAAGAATTCTTGCTGGGTGTGGTTAGATGATATTCTGTTCTGTGTATTTGCGTTGGAATATGGTCAGGGTTCAAATCCAAATGTGTGCCAAACAGTTTTTATATGTATGACTACTGTGGGTGTAAGTGTGGATGATACATTTTCTTCAGGCATCATTATCCTGCTGCTGTATTAATGTACTTGATCCTTATTGAGAACATCGTCTTGTACTGAGCTTGCCTGAATAATTACAATGATAAACCAAAGAGTAGCACAATGAAAATATCTGCAGAAATGAACCATAAACTAGTTTCTTATTATGTCTGCACATTAAATTCATGTCACAAGCTGTCCACCTCTTTCTACCCCTTTTTTGCCATCAAATGAAACTATTTGATTCAAATCTTTTTCCATAAGCCATGTTTTCACCAGCAATAACACGGTTGCTACTTCATGTGTATCATAATACACCTGTAGCATGCCTATAAGGATTGAATAACTGCAACCTTCATGACAAATGCGTAAATCATGACATCTGAGACATGACTGTAACTCATATGTGTTCTGTATTCCAACAGATTCTGACATGGTTGCGCACTTATACTCTTTATTTGAGCAAAGGTTGGTACAGAGCACCAGAGACTGCTGCTAATTCCCTTTCTAAGTTTAACATCCAAAGATATGATTATACATGCACTAATTCTTTGTCATTAGCCATGCAAATGAGCTTGCCAATGATGTGCTTCATGGAGACAGTTAAAAAAATAATAAAGGAAAAAAATTATGTGAGTAAGTTGTGCAACTTCTGTATATGTTAATGGAATTTTGAAACCAGGATATCTGGTTTTCAGAGTGATGTTGACTCAATTAATTCAACCTGTTAATGTACAACTGCACTCTAATGCTAGTACTATGTTCTATAAATTATATACCTAGATAAGTAGGAGGTTCAAACCTCACAGTGGTGAACATGTGTATGTGGCTTCAATGTTAGGTAGGAGTAGCTTCTTGAACAGACATGATGTAGCATCTTCCACTCAAGGTAAGTATTTAACCTGAAAGAGGAATCCAACATCTCCTTGTCTCACTGTTATCACAAACATCTTCTCAGCAATATGCTAATAAGGCAATCCTTTCATAAGTGCACTCTTTCACTATAAAAGCCAGACTTCTCCTATGGTACTTGTGGTTAATTTTATGACCTCTATATTCTGTGTCTAGTTAGGTGTGGAGTTAGAATCTAGCATTGCTTAAATAGTGTGACTCTGTGCACTGTCATGTACAATTGGCTCCATGGCAACACACCTTATGTGAAGTTCAACTTAAGAGGTGCATTTTCAGTGCCAGAGGCATACCCTATCAATTTATATTAATGCAGCCAATGCGTAGCATTGGAAACACAATGGCCACATCATGCTTTCAAAGATGAACTATATCACAGTTGTAGTATGACGTATCCTGTGGTGTTGGCTAGTGACACTGTGCTCTTAAGACTGTGCAACTAAATAGGTTAGAAATTGGAATCCAGAAACAATTGATTACTGTGATTGTGTATTTGTCTGTTGTGCTGTTTACAGAAGGTTTCTCATGTGTATAGTACATGTAGCTGTCTATTGTTACTGTGCTCTTTACCCACCTCCTTTCCTTTTTAGAACTATGTCACCATATTAAGTGATGGGGTTGTCATCCATTCAAATGCGCACTATCATGATTGTAAACCATCATCTTTTGTGGCGCTTGTAATTCAGCCAGTGCTCTGTACCTTGTGATCTTAGGCAAACAGTTCAAATCCAGCCCTTAATCCTTATAATCACTTGTGTTAGTATTAATGTGAATGTGAAAGTAGGTCACAATGCTGTCACCCAGCTATCTGATGTCTACATGCTTTATTGGATAATGATGATGCCACTGGATAAAATCTTGCTTTCCTGGAAGAAATACTAAGGCTTTTTCTGTGGAATGTGAAATCAGACAATGTTCTGCTTGCTTTTGACCTAGTAAGGAATGTGTTTGAATCTGTGATTATTAACACATTGTATATGATTGTCATTCTACCTTCACAGCGATGACTACCTTCTGCATCATACGTGTTTGGATATGCCTAGCAGCAGGCAATGGAGTGTGAGGAATAGACATATAGCCATAGTATTTTAAATAAATTACAGGTACACATATCCCTTGCAACACTAAATGTAGTTTGGGACAAAATAAGTTGTCCTGGACCCAAGAGTAAAGGATGGGGGGGGCAAGACTGGGGAGTAGGTGATTGGGTGATTACAATGAGTGTCAGGGTAATGAAGGAGTGAAAGGGGATTGGAGTAGTTAAGGAAGTGAGGTAAGGAAGGGTGAGACTTAGGATGATCTAAGTGTTGGGAGCTAAAGGAAGTAGTTACATTTGGCATGAGTTGGTGCATGATAGTACAGCTAGCTCACGTCCAGATGACCTGTAGGTATTTGGAGGATTGAGGTAGGTTTTGGATGTGATGGATGAGCGTTGGGGGATTGGTAGGTTTTTTATATATATATATATATATATATATATATGTATTATTATTATTATTTTTTTCTCTCTTTCTCTCTATCCCTGGCCTGGGGGGTGTGGGTGTGTGTCTGGGTGGTGGGGATCCCGTAGGGCTAGTAGTGGTGGTCTAATGGTCTAGCCATCAGAAGGTTAGGAAGGTGATGGACAGGGGGGCCTGTCCAGAAAGCTGCAGCTGCTAGGTAAGTCACTAGGCTTACCTGTAGTTTGGTGGTGGTGGTGATGAGGATTGTTGAATTCTCCTTGGGAGTTTCATTCTCCCTGGTGGGTGGCAGATGGCGGTCCAGTCTACATGGTCCTTCCTAGGCCTGGGGTTGGTGGCCTGCTTGTAGTAGGCTTTGCGGTCAGTGGGTACAGTGTTCCGTGGTGGCTTCCCTGCCTGAAGGGGGTTTTCGCAGTTTCCCATTGGTGGTAGTGGTGAGGGGTAGTGAAATTCTGCCTGGTGGGTTCATTCAGTGGATGACGGTCCTGTCCATATGGTCCTGGGGGGCCTAGGCCCGGGCTCATCGTCCTGCTGTAGGATGCCTCGTGGTTGGAGGGTAAGGCATCCGTGATGGTTTCCCTGCCTGGTAGGATTTCCATGCAGTTATCGGTGGTGGTGTCGGTGAGACAGAGTGATTTCCTCCCTGGTGGGTTCGTGCAGTGGTTTCCAGTACTTCCTGACTCTTTTGAGGCCATAGGATGCCTTGTGGTTGAAGGGAAGGCAACCAGAATGGTCTCCCTGCCTGGAAATCATCTCCTGCTGTCATTGGTGGTGGCAGCAGTGAGAAGTGGTGATTTTCTCCCTGGTGGGTTTGTTCATAGGTTCATAGGTTCATAGGTTGGTACTAGGCTATCAGCCCTAGGGCCTATACAAGCCTAGCCATAACAATTAACTGGCTATTTCTTCCCACACTATTTACTTCCCTGGACCCCTGTCTAGCAGGGTGACTGACGTGATCCCCAGGGTGAATTTCCTTTCTCCCATCCAATCATCAAGGTTCCTTTTGAAGAGGACCAAAGAGGCACTCTGCTTGACATGTATGGGCAATCTTTTCCAGAGTCTGGGTAATCTCTGGGTCAGGAACCTATCCCTCCAGCATGTTTTGTTTATTGTGATGACAAGGTTTAGATCCCTGGAGCGTGTGGCTCTGAGGGATTGGGATTTCTTTAAGTGTAGCATGTCCAACAGCTCTAGGTTTGACATAGCCTTGTATGTTAAGCAAAGATCGCCTCTGAGTAGACGATATGCGACAGAGTATAGCTGGAGTTTTTTTAAGGCGGTCAGCGTAGGGCATCTGCTTTAGGCCTGTGGTTCTTTTAGTGAGGTATTTCTGTGGCCTTTCCAGTTGTTGCAGATGTCTTGAGAGGTACATACCAAACCGGGCATTGTATTCTATAATGGGTCTAATGAGGGATGAGTACAGTGGGACAATGACTTCCTTTTTTATAGGTTCATAGGTTCATAGGTTCATAGGTTTATACTAGGCTATCTGCCCTAAGGCATTTATAAGCCTAGCCCAAATTATTGTGGCTTACGCCACCCCTTATATGAAAAAATACTGTGCCCATTAGTTTGTTGTGCCTCTGTCCAGCAGTGACCCAGAGATGATTCCCGGGGTAAACCTACGATCTCCCATCCACAGGTCTAGATTTCTCTTGAACAGAGTCAGCGAGGTGCTCTGCCTCACATGGACCGGGATTTTATTCCACAGCATAGGGAGTCTCTGAGTGATAAATCTATCCCTCCAGCACGTCCTATTTATATCCGTGCTAAGGTTTAAGTCGCTTGCTCTAGTGGTTTTGGTGGATTTGGATTTTTGAGGTGGAGCATGTCCATTAATTCCGGGTTGGACATGGCCTTGTATGTCAGGCACATGTCACCTCTGAGCAGACGGTATGCGACTGAATAGAGCTGGAGTTTCTTCAATCTGGCAGCATATGACAGATTTTGGAGTCCCTTTATCCTTTTGGTGAGGAACTTTTGGGGTCTCTCCAATTGCTGCAGATGTCGGGTGAGATACATCCCGAATGGGGCATTGTACTCGATCATTGGTCTGATAAGTGAAGAGTACAGGGGAACAATGACCTCACTAGATCTGGATGTGAATCCCTTCATGATCAGGTGGGCAATGTAGAAGGTCTTTCTAACCACTTTAGCAATGTGAGTGTCAAAAGAAAGGCCACTGTCAACCTGGGTCCCCAGGTCCCTGATAACCTCTTCTGTGCTTAGTGGATTGCCACCTATATGGTAGCTTGGGGTTACCTTGTTTTTCCCGAAGGGTATGACTATACATTTTTGGCGTTTAACTTCAGGCCATGGCTCTGGCACCAGCTATCTGTTTCCGTGAGTCCCTTCTGAAGGATATCAGTGTCCGATGCACTTTCCACTATGGCCCAGTTTGCAGTCATCTGCAAACTTTGTCAGCCAAAGTCCTCCCATGTTGGCCTGTACTTCTGAGAAGTAGATGCCAAACAATAGGGGCCAAGGACCGAGCCCTGTGGGACACCACTTGTGACCGGCTTGGAGTCTGACACAGCGCCAGCAACTCTAACCCTGTGGGTTCTGTCCTTAAGCCAGTTTGCAACCCATCTTGTGACATATGGGTTTACATTTAAGCTGGTAAGTTTTTCTACAATACCCGAGTGGGGTATTGTGTCGAAAGCCTTTGCAAGGTCAAGGTAGGCTGTATGGACTGCCTTTCCTCATCAATGGCCTTGGTGACTATTTCAAGAAGTCGACCAAGTTCAAAAGGCATGATCTTCCCTTGACAAAGCCAAACTGGGTCGGGTCCAATGTCTGCAAGTCCCTATATCTTTGTTTATGAGCTCCATTATGATCCTCTCCATAGCTTTGCAGACTAGACTTGTTAAGCTTATGGGGCGGTAATTACCAGGGTCCGTGAGGCGCCACCTTTGTGGAGTGGGACCACAGTTGCCGTCGCCACTCCTTGGGCACGTATCCTGTGGTAAGGCTGAGATTAAACAGCTGCCTTATGTGCGGGTTTAATTCCTCATTTAGCTCGTGTAGCACACAGCCGGGGACACCATCCGGTCCCATTGATGCTGTGTTTTAGCTTTAGAGAGAGCAGCTTTCACCTGCGCATTTGAGATGTCCGGGAGGCTACACTCGGCTGGGATAGTTATCTCTCCTTTAGGGGAGAGGGGTGAAGTTTGCACTGAACCTGTCTGCCAGTATGTTGGCAATGTCTGTGGGTTCAGTGATTTTTGTATCATTTTGGACTAATTCTGAGCATATCTGTGAGTTTCCACCCAGGTTCCTAACATAGCTGAAAAAGGCCTTATGATTGTCCTTTGAATCCATGGCAATTTTTCTCTCAAAATTGGCCTTAGTTGATTTTATGAGTGCTCGTAATTTTTACTAATAATGATCAGGGGTGACTTCCCTTTTATGGATTTTGTTCTATCATGTAATAGCTTTCTCCTCTTATTGTAAAGTTTGTTAATGGCTGGGGTCCACCAGACTGGACGTTTGCCCTTTGTGGAAAGAGTCTTGGTTTTATTTGGGATTGCCTGATCCATGCAGTCCTGGAGGTGTTCATAGAAGGCATTTGTAAGGGCTTCCAGCTTGGGTTGTGGTTTCCTCTGACTCAGGGGCCTTGAAGGATACCACACCAGTCTTGAGTAGTGTGAAGTTTGCTTTAGAGAAGTTCTTCACTATGGTCTTTTTGTTTGGGGTGGGGGCGGGATGTGGATTTCCAGTGAGATTAGTTTATGATCAGATCTCACCAATGAGGGATATACTTCGATTGTGGAGCATTTTGTCCCCATGTTTGTGACAATGAGATCTAGTATATTTTCTCCTCTCGTGGGAACAGTGACTAGCTGTTCCATGGCATTTGAATTTATGAACTCCAGGAACCGTTGGGCTAGAAAGTTAGGGCTTGAGTAATGTTCCCAGTCTATATTCAGGTAGTTGAAGTCACCCAATATGATGGTGTTTGGAGATACATTTATACCCTCCAGTGTCTTCAGGAAGGCTGTGTGGGGTTCCTGAGTTTGAGAGGGTGGCCTGTAGCATGCTACAATTTGTAGAGCAGTTTTGCCTATTGTTAGTTGCACCTGGATGGTTTCCGAAGCTTCATGCGTTGCCACCAACCTGGAGGTGTGAGTATCCTTTATGAATATGGATACACCCCCTCCTTTTCTGGATGAAAAGCCCTTAGTGATGAAGTGTGCCACATAGAAGGATTTCCTGACTGTTGTAGCGATGTGGTTATTGAAGGTGAGACCACTGTCCACCTGTGTCCCTAAGTCTTTTATCAAACTTTCAGTGTTTAGTGTACTACCACCTATATGGTAATTCACGGATACATGTTTTTTTCCCAAAGGGGATAACTATACATTTCTTGGCATTGAGCTTGAGCCCATGGCTCTGGCACCAAGCATCTGTTTCTCTAAGGCCCTTTTGTAGAGTATCCACATCATTTGGGGATTCAATAATGGCTCCCAGTTTGCAGCCATCTGCAAACTTTGTTATCCAGAGTCCCTTAGTGTTGGCCTGTACTTCAGAGAAGTAGATGCCAAACAAGAGCGGTCCCAGGACTGAACCCTGAGGTACTCCACTTGTCACTTGTCTGGAGCTAGATTTGGAGTCGGCTACTTTTACAGTGTGGGTTCTATCAGTAAGCCAGTTTGCAACCCATTGGGTGATGTAGGGATTAATGCCCAGCTTAGTAAGTTTATCTATGATTCCAGAGTGGGGGATGGTGTCAAAGGCCTTGGCAAGGTCTAGATAGGCTGTGTGGACCACCTTACCCTTGTCCATGGCTCTGGAGACTGATTCAAAGAAGTCAATCAAGTTCAGGGGACAAGATCGGCCCTTCACATACCCAAACTGGGTGGGGTCCAGTGTTTGAAGGTGGACAATGTCTTTGTTTATAAGTTCCATGATAATACACTCCATGGCCTTGCAGATAAGGCTTGTCAGACTGATGGGACAGTAGTTTCCATGATCCAAGGTGGATCCCCCTTGTGGAGTGGGATAACTGTAGCTGTGCACCACTCAGTGGGCATGAAGCCTGAGGTTGTGTGGTGGATTCCATTGCTTCTTGGCTCTTCTGAGGTCATAGGATGACTAGTGGTTGAAGGGAAGGCATCTGCGATGGTCTCCCTGCCCGGAAGACATCTCATGCTGTCATCCGTGTTGGTAGCGGTGAGAAATGGTGATTTTCTCCCTGGTATGTTCGTGTGGTGGTTTCTGTTGCTTCCTGGCCTCTTCTGAGGCCGGTTACCTTGGTTTGCAGCTGGGCTGGTCACGCACATGTGCAGTAGTGGCAGCAGGCCAGCTGTTACATTTAAAAAAAAAAAAAGAGAGAAAAGAAAAGGTTGACACTGCGGGCTGTGAGAGCACAGACCCGCTTGGGAGTTTGGAAGTAGGCTGCATAGTGTAATTGGACTTGACTCAATATAAAAAAAAAATATATATATATATATATATATATATATATATATATATATATATATATATATATATATATATATATATATAAATTAATAAATCATAATAATATATACATAAATATAAAAAAAATCTCTTACATTAAGTTACAGTCAGGGAAGGGGAGAGGGAGGTTAATAGTATGGCACTGTGGATATACAGAGTGTGGCGGGGGGACCCACTTTAATTGTGGAAGACTCTCTCTTTTAACTTGGGGGGGTGGGGTGATATTTCTATAAAAAAAAAAAAAATATATATATATATATATATATATATATATATATATATATATATATAAGTATTAATGTTGTGTGTTTCTTTCTGCAGATGGTGAGTATAACAGGATTACGACAGCGATGGCAAGCAATTGTAGCCCAGGTGAAGGAATTATTCCAGGACGTGGCAAGGTCCGAGGCAGTGGTGGAGCCAGAGCCAGTTCCAGGTCAGAAGAGATGGTGCCCTGTGACAAAGACTCCAGGCCAGGGGAAAAGGCAGCAGGCAGAGAAGCAGACGGTAGCAGTGGATGCCCCGGTTCCCAGTACATTGCAAGGCGAAGGTGCTGGTAATGATATTAATTTATCAATGGCTGGGGAACTAGCTGTTGAGGATGACGAGGGGGATGAGGATGGAATATTGCTGGATCGGGACCTGGAAAGGGGAGAACAAGTGGCAGGGAGGGTGCAAAAGGGGTTGGGACAGGCAGTCGGGTATGCAGGTGGACAGATGGCGGGAGTGGATCTGGGCTATAGGGACAGTTTGTCTGGCTCAGAGGTAGGATCTGGCTTTGGGCTGTGGCCAGGGGACTGGTTAGCCACTCAGGCTCTGGGACAGGACAATAGAGCAGTTATTTTAACACCGCACATCTTGGGGTCAATAAAGGAGAAGATCTGGAAAGGTGAGTGTGTTGATGTGTTTGAGTTGATAGATGTGGAAGACGTCCAGAGGTTAGTGGAAGCAGAGTCAGATACTGGCAAGGACTTGCTGGCTGCATTAGTGGCATTGAGGAGGAAGAGGACAGGTAAGCTTAGACCTCGGACATGGGACAATTGGGTGGTCAGTTTTATTTATTACATGGCAGTGCACCTGCAGAAGGATGGAGCGTTGGCTTTGCCCCTTTTGGGGTACTTCCTCACCATTCAGGAGGCACAACGTCTATGGCCGGGGCATGCATGGTTGTGGTATGATTAGTGGTTCTGTGAACAGAAAGCCGTTGACCAGTCCTTGAGTTGAGAGGTATGTCATCCTGATATATGGTTAGCTATGATGATGGACAGCTTTGGTGGATTTAATAGGAGAATGAACATGGGTGATGCAGGTGGAGTGTGTTGGCAGTTTAACAATGGTACTTGTTCATGGGTCAGGTGCAAATTTGCACACACCTGCTTAAGATGTGGGGGAAATCATGCTGTGACTTACTGCAGACGGCAGGGTTTTGGGTCATGGAACAACAATGGTACAGGGTGGGGAAGTGACTTTCTTGCCTCTCACAGGTTACAGCCAGCTTGGGGTAAAGGTAATTTTTGTGGATCCAGAGGATTTGGATCCTTTACAGGCAACAGGGGAAGGGGTGCCCTTCCCTATTAAGGTTGAGGTGTTGGAGTTGCTTCTGCGGTTTCCTGGTCTTGCCCTATAGAATGGGGTCATACAGGGGTTTCACTGGGGATTTCCTATAAAGTCCACTGTGGGATTGGAGGGGAGGAGTTGTAAGAACCTCCGTTCAGTGCAAGGGAAAGAAGACATCTTGGAAGACCTGGTGGGAAAGGAGTGTAGGGCAGGGAATTTGTGGGATCCATTTGATAATGTACCTTTTGTTAGCTACAAGGTGTCGCCTTTGGAGTTAGTTCCGAAGAAATGCCCTGGGGAGTTTAGACTGATACATCATCTTTCATTTCTGGAAGGGGGTTCAGTGAATGATTTATTGCAGATGAGGAAGTTAATGTGCGTTACGCCTCTTTGGATGATGCAGTGAAGGTGATCATGGAATTTCAGGAGCCGTGGCTAGTCAAACTTGACATTGAGTCAGCTTTTCATTTGTTGCCCATCAGGAGGGAGGATTAGCCATTATTGAGGATGAAGGTTGGTGATAGGTGCTATTTTGATAAGGATATGCTGATGAGTTGTTCTGTGGCATGTGCAACATTTGAGAAATTTAGTACTCTTTTACATTGGATCTGGAATCTGAGGGTGGGTACACAGAATGCAGTGCATTATTTGGATGACTTTTTGATAGAAGGAGAAGGGATGGTGGGGGCTCAATATGGGTTGCAGGAATTTACAAGCATGTGTGAGGAATTGGGTGTACCGTTGACACAGCATAAGATGGAAGGTCCCGCGAGAGCTTTGGAATTTCTGAGGTTAACGGTAGATGCAGGACAGGGATTGTTCCACTTACCCAAGGATAAGATAGTAGAGAGGCTATGTTCAGCCATATGGGGTGTGGTGGCCAAGAATAAGATTCGGATTGGTTCAGTCATGGAACTGTTGAGGCTGCTGAACTTTGTCTGTTGAGCAGTGCATCCAGGGTGGACATTTTACAGGGCTTTAGCTTATATGTTGAAAGGGGGTAGGAGCAAACATCATTGGGTGAGGGTAACCAAGATGGTGCAGGAGGATTTGAAGTTGTGGGATGGTTTTCACAATTTAATGCAATTTCCTTTTGGCAATCAGATTGGGTGGGGCAGGAAGAACTTCAGTTCTTTACAGATGCGGCGGGGGGTATCAACATGGGGGCCTATTTTGGGGGGAGGTGGTTTGCAGTAGAATGGCCTCAGGATTGGAATGAAGTATGGAGGTGCGACGTGGCTTTTCTAGAGTTAATGCCAATTTGGGCAGCTTCGGTGATGTGGAAAGAGCAGTTGAGGAACAAGCAGGTAGTTTTCCATTCTGATAATATGGCTGTGATGGAGGAGTTGTAAAAGAAGACAGCTAGGGCAGAATTGTTGTTGATGGTATTGCAAAAATGGGTATTGCAGAGCCGGTTAATAAATTTCTCTTTTAAAGCAATGCATGTGCCGGGGGTTAAGAATGATATTGCTGGTAGTTTGTCCCGCTTTCAGTTTTGCAGGTTTTGAGGGTTGGCTCTATGGACAGTTGAGGTGCCGGAAACACTGCCAGAGGAGGTTTGGATTCTTGGGACAGGATAATCAGGAATTTGGTGTGGCATTCTTGGGCTTCTTCTACAAAGAAGGCATACGGTAGGTCTCTTTTTGATTTTAATCAATTTGTTTTGCAATTGCTGGACAAAAAAGGGTGAGGTCGAAAGGATTATTGTTAAGGTATGTGACTAGTGCGTGGGAGAAAGGTAAGGCCTTGCAGATAGTTAAAGTGGATTTGGCAGCTATTAGCAATTTTGCTAAGTTTGGGGATTGCAGGATTTTACAAAGTCCTGGACATTGGGGCGTATGTTGAGAGGGTGGGGTAGGGTGATGGTGGAGTGTAGAGATACTCGATGGCTGACTAGAAGGGGAATGTTGAAGATTTTCTTACAGGAGTTATGGTTAAGGGTGGGTCATTGGATTATTTCTTGTGGGGCACACTATGTATATGGTTATATTTTGGAGCTTTTCGGGTATTGGAATTGTTAGGTTCATTATGTTGGAAGGACATTATTGTAGCTGAGAGGGAGGTTAATATTGTATTACAGAAGAGCAAGATGGATCAGTTGGGTAGGGGATATATGGTGGTGATCAAAGCGGAGAGGAATCTTAGCCTTTGCCCAGTAGCCTGGGCTAGAGAATTCAGGAGTAGGAGGTTGGGGTATTCAGATAAGTTGTTTTTTGTACAAGGGATGGCCAGGTAGTTTCCAGTAGTAGACATTAATTTGATGAGGAGGATTTTGGGTTGTATGGAATTTCCTGCTGAGAAGTTTGCAACCCACTCTTTTAGAAATGGGAGGGCTTCAAATTTGGCTAGACAGGGTAGTTCAATTGAGGTTATTAAAAGAATGAGGAGGTGGTCCTCAAGTGCATTTTTATCTTATATTAGATAATAGTGATTGTGTTTATTAACATCAATTTCTCCTTTTTTTTAGGGAAATGCATACTCATTTTGGGCCATTCATATGTCCACTGGGCAGAGAAGTGTGCTTTATTCAGGGAGGATGGAAGAAATTTGGGTTTATCTCATTTAGGATGCTCTTTCTCTTGGCATGGGGTTAGGGGTATGTGTTGGGATAAGTTAATGTCCGAATTTGAGAAGGCTAAATTGAAGTTAGGGTGTCCTGACATAATAATAATTCATTTGGGGGGTAATGATTTGGGTATTCTGTCCAAGACGTGTTTAGCGGAGCTTATTTTGCAGGATTTGTTGAGACTAAAGGCTGGGTATCTAGGTATGGAAGTTGTGTGGTCAGAGTTGATTCCTCGCTTATGTTGGAGATATGCATACAGTTATAAGGCAATTGAAAAGGCTAGGAGGTTTGTTAATCATACATTGGCAAAGCAGTTAAGAAGCCTGGGATGCATATCATTCAGCATGGAGACTTTGGGCAAGGAGTGGAGGGTTGGTACCGTAGGGATGGGGTTCATCTTAATGAACTGGGTTTGGATCTTTTTAATTTGAATCTGAAGCTGTTTATTCAGGATATGCTGCAGGTTAAGTTTTAGGAGGGGGAACAGCCTGGGATCAGGCTTGTGGGGGAGAAGAGGGACAGGATTGTCCTCTTCTGTTCCCCCTCTAAGGAATATGGTTTGAATTGGCCAATGGTTGTGTGGTTTAAAGGTGAGCAGGTGCACTGCCTATTATTTGGTGGGGGTGAGCAGGTACACTACCCCAGTGGAAGAGGTTTCTGGGTGAGCAGGTACGCTGCACTGAGGTGTGATCTAGCAGGGTGAGTTTTTATGCTGCCCTGAAGATTATGAGGGCAATTGATGTTGTTTTATGTGTTCAAAGTTCATGCTATGATAATATTCAATAAAGGTCATCAAACGGCTTTATGTGTTTAGAGTGATTTGCTCAAAGGGGGGCCAGGACAAATGTAGTTTGGGACAAACTTAGTTGTCCTGGACCCACGAGTAAAGGACGGGGTGGAGAGCAAGACTGGGGAGTAGGTGACTGGGTGATTATAATTAGTGTCAGGGTAATGAAGGAGTGGAAGGGGATTGGAGTAGTTAAGGAAGTTAGGTAAGGAAGGGTGGGACTTAGGATGATCTAAGTGTTGGGAGCTAAAGGAAGTAGTTACATTTGGCATGAGTTGGTGTCCCTCACAACCTCCTGTTTTGATGTGAAGGAAGATTTCCTTGTTTGGAACAGAGAAGAGGGACAGGATTGTCCTGTTCTGTTCCCCCTCTAAGGAATGTGGTTTGATTTGGCCAATGGTTGTGTGGTTTAAAGGTGAGGAGGTACGCTGCCTATTATTTGGGGGGGGAGCAGGTATGCTGCCCTGGTGGAAGAGGTTTCAAGGTGAGCAGGTACGCTGCCCTGAGGTGTGATCAAGCATGGTGAGTTTTTATGCTGCCCTGAGGATTATGAAGGCAATTGATGTTGTTTTATGTGTTCAAAGTTCATGTTATGATAATATTCAATAAAGGTCATCAAATGGCTTTATGTGTTTAGAGTGATTTGCTCAAAGGGGGGCCAGGACAAATGTAGTTTGGGACAAACTTAGTTGTCCTGGACCCACGAGTAAAGGACGGGGTGGAGAGCAAGACTGGGGAGTATGTGACTGGGTGATTAGAATTAGTGTCAGGGTAATGAAGGAGTGGAAGGGGATTGGAGTAGTTAAGGAAGTGAGGTAAGGAAGGGTGGGACTTAGGATGATCTAAGTGTTGGGAGCTAAAGGAAGTAGTTACATTTGGCATGAGTTGGTGTCCCTCACACCCTCCTGTTTTGATGTGAAGGAAGATTTCCTTGTTTGGAGCAGAGAAGAGGGACAGGATTATCCTGTTCTGTTCCCCCTCTAAGGAATGTGGTTTTATTTGGCCAATGGTTGTGTGGTTTAAAGGTGAGCAGGTATGCTGCCTATTATTGGGGGGGGGGGAGCAGGTACGCTGCCCTGGTGGAAGAGGTTTCAAGGTGAGCAGGTACGCTGCTCTGAGGTGTGATCAAGCAGGATGAGTTTTTACGCTGCCCTGAGGATTATGAAGGCAATTGATGTTGTTTTATGTGTTCAAAGTTCATGTTATGATAATACTCAATAAATGTCGTCAAATGGCTTTATGTGTTTAGAGTGGTTTGTTCAAAAAGGGACCAGGACAATATGATATCATGGATTCAAATAACCAAATATCTCACAAAGTTAGCAACACTTACACCATGACACATTCATTCTTCATAATACCATGTAGTTTTTGTCATCAAACACCCAAACAGAACCAAGACGCTATCCTCCAGAAAAAGGAAGCCAATCCAGTGATCCCCTGCCATAAACAAACTGCACAACAGAAGGAAGAAACTGTTGCAAAAGAGAGCAAAATCCCATGAGCAGAGGAGCTCCCTGGTCAGCCTCAGTAAGAAGCTGTGATCCCTGATAGAATCCTCCAAAGCTAGATACGAAAACAAAATCGCCACTGATTCTAAAGACAACCACAAAGCATTCTATAGCTATGTCAAGAATCTCAATGGCAACACTCAGATATGCTCTGAGTTACAGCACAAAGCCACTAAATATACAAACCCAACTGCTATTGCCAACATCCTGGCAGACAGGTTCAGTGCTAACTTTACCCCCCTCTCACCCCCTAAAGTGCCCATCTCTATACTGGAAGAATGCAAAGTTCCTATAATCACGGCTGCACAAGTAAAAACCACACTCTCCAAAGCCAAGAACACAGCATCCATGGGAACAGACAACATCCCAGGCTGCGTTCTACATGAACGACAGAATAAACTGGCACTCCACCTAAGTAAAATGTTCACTCATAGCCTCACATCAGGCTTTGTGCCCAGTGAATGGCACACATCGACTGTTATCCCACTCCACAAGGGGGGAGCCACCACGGACCCCAGGAACTACCGCCCCATTAGCCTGATGAGCCTGGTCTGCAAGGCCATGGAATGTATCATCATGGAACTTATAAACAAAGACATTGGTAATCTCCAAACTCTGGACCTCACCCAGTCCGGGTTTGTAAAAGGTAGATCATGTCTCCTAAACCTGTTAGACTTCTTTGAAGCAGTCACCAAAGCCGTAGATGAGAGTAAGGTGGTTCACACAGCCTATCTAGATCTTGCCAAGGCTTTTGACACTATCCCCCACTCTGGAAATACAGATGATGTTGTTCTTCTTCCAGCTTTTCTTGGTTAGGGGTCGCCACAGTGGAACTCTGGTCTGCTAATGATTGGCAGTAGATTTTTACGGTGCCGAGGTGCCAGCTCGACACCCAACCTTCAACTAAGGCACACCCTATGCATGTCTTTTGAATGCCACTTGACTGTGAGAATTATAGATAAACTCACTAAACTAGGTATAAGTCCCTATGTCACAAAATGGGTTGTCAACTGGCTCACTGACAGAACACACACTGTGAAAGTAGCAGACTCCAAATCCGAATTCAGACCAGTGACAAGTGGAGTACCACAGGGTTCAGTCCTGGGTGCTGTCCTGTTTGGTATCTACTTCTCTGAAGTATAGGCTAACACAGAAGATCTTTGGCTAATGAAGTTCGCAGATGACTGCAAACTAGGAGCCATAATCGAAACTGCTAACGATGTGGACATGCTACAAAAGGGCCTCACTGAGACAGATGCCTGGTGTCAAAGCCATGGCCTCAAGCTCAAAGCCAAAAAGTGCATTGTCATCCCCTTTGGTAAAAACTCTGTACCCATGAATTACAACATAGGTGGTAGTATACTTAACACCGAAAGTGTGATAAGAGACCTTGGGACACAGGTGGACAATAATCTCTCCTTTGATAATCACATCAACACAGTAGTCAGGAATTCCTTCTACATGGCACACCTCATCACAAAAGGTTTCTCATCCAGAAAAAAAGAGGTCATTGTTCCCCTCTACTCATCACTCATTAGACCCATTATAGAGTACAACACCCCTTTTGGTATGTATCTCACAAGACATCTACAACAACTGGAAAGGCCGCAGAAATACCTCACAAAGAGGATTACTGGCCTCAAACAGATGTTCTACGCAGACTGTCTCAAGAAACTCCAGCTTTACTTTGTCACATATCGCCTACTCAGAGGTGATCTCTGCCTAACATATAAAGCTATGTCAAACCCAGAGCTGTTGGACATGCTCCACTTAAACAAGCTCCAATCCCTCCGAGCTACATGCTCTAGGGACCTAAGCCTTGTCACCACAATAAACAGAGGGATAGATTCCTGTCCCAGAGGCTTCCCATCCTTTGGAATAAACTACCTATCTATATCAAACAAAGCTCCTCATTAGTACTCTTCAAGAAAAATCTTCATGATTGGATGGGAAATAGGAAATTCACCCCAGGGATCACTTCTGTGGCTCTGCTCGACAGTGGCACAGGAAAATAATTTTCTGGGGTGGCAAAAGCCAGGGTACCTTTTTGGCTGGGCTTGTATAGGCCCTAGGGCCGATAGCCTAGTACCTACCTATGAACCTATCACATAGTCAGGTATTCAAAAACCCTCATTAAGTGGCTGTAAACATTGTTTTTCCTGATGCTATTACACATGAATGACATCCACAACTGTTATAATGTGTAAAATTTCAGTGGGAGATGCATCCCCCATCCATTTTATCTCAAACAAATTGCTTGCAATACAATCATGTGATGTAATGACTTCATATAGTTTGAGATCTAGACCTGTGTTAAGACTTCCACTGTGTTGTATATGATTCATACACATATCGTTAGATGGTAAACATAGCTTGCTGTTCATTTCCAGCACAGGACAACATTATATGAGTGCACAGACATTGCCTAAACAACACTGTATGAAGTTTATTAGTCTCACTTTTTACTATGGACAAAGAAATTTAAGCTCATTTTGTAATTTCCTGATAGTGAGCAGTTATTCTCTGAATGCTGTGATATGAGTACTTCTGTGACACTTGTATTCAGTAATGACTTGTATTGCAAAACTACACAGATAGAGTGTGGTTCATTTCTGGGCAGTATGTATTTCCTTAGGAGAAACATCAATATTACACTGCTTACGGTTGCTTGAATGTTGACACAGTTACCGCATTGTCATTCTGACAAGATAATACTGTACAAACTATCACCAAATTTCCTTTCTTGCTTCACATATTAATTACAGTTATGTGTAACAAGTTCCTTTGCTATGTTATGTGGTAGGCACAGTCAATACACAGTTCTGTATAATGTGTAGTATGCTAGACAGGGGTTTGAATCTGATAACATCTGTTTGTTAGATAACTGTGTCAGACAGGTGAAAATATTTGTGGCACAGTCAGAGGGCCACATTTTTAAGGCATCATCCTGAAAGGTAGAAGATCCATATACATTACTATAGTGTAAGCCCTTCAAATGTATTCATCAGGACACACACAGTTTGCCTGTTTCTGTGACATAAAAGGTCAATATGCAACTTTATGATATCTGTCCTGGCATATGTTCAGGTCTGGAAATAGTGAGTGTGTCAATGATTGTTCACAAGCATTACTTTATTTACAGATAATAATGCTCTATATTGCATGTCTTTATCCAAACAATTATATATTACTGAAATTCTTTTCTTAACTCTACTGTAGAGTTTTATAGGGTATGAGGACTCACATAACTTTTCATACTGTATGGTATTATGCAAGATAATCATAAAGTGTGATTGGACCTGTGTTAAGACACTTTCTTGTGTATTTGTGTTGCTTACATGCTGTTATGGCAGTGTTGTAATTTGTTGTGAGGATGACCGTTATAATCATTTAGTAGATGTACTCCATTTATGAACAGAGACCTTGAACTACTGAAATGTCATCAGATTTGTGTTGTCATTTATCACTAGTTTATTTTGAGTATATTACAGGTAGACAATACCTAATCTGAAATCCTTGGGACCAGCCGAGCTTAGAATTTCAGAAGTTTTTGAATTTTATAGCCTTCAGACAGTGAATTACAAATACAGCTTAATTAGGAGTCAAAATTTACAATTAAGGTTTACTGCTAGTAGTAGATGACAAGACAGCCATGAAACTACATTGCATTGCTTAAACATTGTATGCTGTGCTATGAAAAATCAAACTACTAATTTTTCAAAATTCAGGTGCACATTTATTTAGAGTAAGAGTTAAGATTGTTGGAACTGCTCACTGATCCCCCTACACACACACACACACACACACACACACACACACACACACACACACACACACACACACACACACACACACACACACACACACACACACACTGGGTATAAGTATAATTAGAAGGTGCAGCAGAAAGTGCATGATTGGATCGTAGATTGTGACTGTCATCATCAAGTTGTAGTCGGATGTCTGATGATGGGGCAGGAACAGGATTCTTAGGTGGCGAAGTAGTGCTGCAGCAGACAGCCTTCCTAAAGACTTCTTGAAGTGCCATCTGTCTCATTAGCATAGGTTTCTGTCAAAGCAGTATCTCTCTTTGACTGAGTAAATTGTCCTAATCTGTTGCTCAGTGATAAATTCATGTTGTTCAAGCTCAACTGATCAGTCATTTTCAACATATCATTTATGGGTATCTTTGCAGTAGTGTCCGCAATGTCCTTGTCATCTCTACTGTCATCATGCTTATCTGCATTTAACACCATTGCGGCAATTTCTCCATCTCTCAGGGGATGCACAACAGGTGCATCACTGTCAATGTTTAACATTTCTTCTATGTCAGCTTCCTGTAAGTTGTTTACACTTGTGGCCATAAACTTTAAACTTCTAGCATATGTTATAAGGTTTGATATCATCCCTTTCTTATCAGTGACATGAAATCCTTCAGAGTCTTCATCTGTTGGTTCATTTTCATCAAACATTGTTGTAGGCCAAAGTTTGTGCCAAGCATTAGTTAATATTGATTTTTCAACATCCTTCCAAACATTAGCACCTGCATAAATGGTATCCTTAACACTGAACTCTTTCAGGAAGTCTTTGATTCTTACACCTACACTGACGGAGGCAAGCATACAGTTTAAAAAATGTTTTTTGTACTTGCTCTTCATTGCTTGTAAAATTCCCTGGTCACAAGGCTGCAATAACAATATAATATTTTGGGGGAGGTAAATTCCAAACACTACTTTTCACAAGAATTTCAGCAAGGGGATGGCAGAGCAGTTGTCCAGGAACAGTACAATTTTACAGTTTCCTTCCAGCTTACCTGCAATGAGCTAGTACCTCTGGTATGAAATGGTTATTGAAGCAGTCAGAAAACATTTCTCTGGTAACCCAGGCTTTCTTGTTTACATAATGATGCATGGGTAAATGGCATGCACCTTTCAGGCATCTCGGATGTTTGCTTTTCCCAATTACTGATATTATTAATAACAGCTGATACCCGTGGTGGTGGTGCTGCGGTAGAGTTCTTGCCTCACAGTAAGACGCTGTCCGGTTCGATTCTCAGCTAGAGTATCTTTTGTGTGGAGACATGCATGAATGGGCATACCTTCGTTGAAGGTTGTGCGTCATGCCTGGCAAGCCAGTATGTAAAAATCAACTGCCAATCATTAGCGGACCAGAGTTCTGCTGTGGCAACCCCTAACCGGGAAAAGCCGAAAGACAAACATTCATAATGACTGATATTTCCTTTTCTTTTTCTTAGTGTTACCCATTGGAACATCTGCAGTTTTTTTCAACATTTTCACAGTGAAATTAAAGATAGAGCAATAAAGGTATCAGTGAGCAGTGAGCAGCAGGCACACTTACTTACACACTTACTGCTGTTAGTATGAGTGCCGAGCAGTGTGTAGGGCTGGCAAGTGCACAAAAAAAACCTTCGGATTTTGGAGCTTTTTGGATTTCAGAATTTTGGATTAGGGATTGTCAACATGCACCTTTTAGGATGTATGTGAATACACAATACATGTTTGTCTAATACATGTTTTGATGTAATATACACTATTTCTATTATTGCCAAATGAGAAGAAATTGTGACACATGTCCCTTTCTAATGTGCATCACACAACAACTGTAAGGCAAATTTCTTCTTGCTTATACATGATAAAGTAGAGAATACAGCAGTACTGTCAAGCATCACACATACATTCCCTTTAGATACATGTTGTATTCAATAACTGTAGTCTATGTGAATATCCCGTAATGTACCCATTGTCCTTGTTAACAGTTATCTCAGTATGTTATTAACATTAATATAAATGTTGCTTTGTGTCTCTCTCACATCCGTTGTTAGCATTTCCTTTTTTAGTAATGTGCGTGGGTCAAAATTTGTGAACTGTATTAATTATTATTACATCAATAAGGAAATATTATTTATTTATTGACACTTGTTAACTAGGTTAGTCCAGCTGAGCCAGGGGCCCATTTTCAGTGGAGACCCAAGGAGAAATTCTCCAGAAAATTAACAATTATTACAGAAGTTACAAAGATATAAACAGATAACATGTCTACTAGCAAGTAATAGCATGACATAAATTTATTAACAGGCAACAAATCTATAAATATTAAATATTAAATATTAAAAAAGTCAGAGTATGAAATTCAGTGGAATACCATACATGAGGTCATTCCAATGTACCAAGAGTCAATAGTAATACAAGAACCTTTTTTTTGGGGAGAGGGGGCATTTAAAATAGGAAAAGAGAGAAAAGTAACAGAAGGTACAAGTTAAATGAGGAAAAATAAATTATGTAGATAAAGGAGATTAAGTCAAGTGCAGGTTTGATACAGGAAGGACCATGTCTTTTGTAGATAGAGATGAAGTTCTTGTTTGAACAGATATTTTTGAGGAGTGCTTCTTATATTGAGATGAAGTAAATTCCAAGCTTGGGCTATGGAGCATTTATAAACTGACTTTCCAATATTTTGGTTGGGTTTGTATATGTCAAGGAGGTGTTTGCTTGTAGTACGGAGTGGGCACTGGGGGTTATAGTAGGACAGTACATTAAAGATGGAGGGGCAGAAAGAGGAATCATTCAGGATAGAGTGTGCAATATGTAGTCGAGAACAAAGTAGTTGTTTAGGGAAATCAGGCCATTGGAGTGTTTTAATGGTGAGGCAGTGATGGGGTTTGTATGGAAGATTGGAGGTAAATCTGGCTATTTTATTATATGTTTTCTCTTGTTTGAAGAGAAGAGATGTTTGAACATTAGTAAGAACAGGGTAAGCATAATAAAGACAGGGTAGAAGGAGTGATTGAGCTAGGGAGAGTTTGGGGGAAGGTGTAATAAATTTTTGGTTGCAATAGAGAAGACCAAGTTTCTGGTGTTTTTTTTTAAACATTGTTGGATATGCATATTGAATTTTAGTTCATCATCAATGATTACTCCAAGTAGTTTGCTATGGGGTTCAGGTTAGATAGTAGTGTTGTTGAGGGAAGTAATAGAGAAGGAGGGCTTGTGCAAAGCAAGTGTTTTAGGAAGGAAGAGCAGGACTTTAGTTTTTTTTGGATTTAATATGAGTTGATTATCAGAAAGCCAGGTTTCGACAAAGTAGAAGGTGTGTGGAGTGAGAGCTAAAAGTTCAGGAATGCTGTGGGCAGAGATGATGAGTGTGGAATCATCGGCATATTGTAGAAGTGTTAAGAGGTTAGTAGCAGAGTGAAGTTTGTTAGTGAAAATATTGAACAGGAGCGGGCCAAGGATAGATCCTTGAGGGATGAGTGTTTACTGGAAGGGAAGAGGAGAGAACAATTTGCCAGTGAATGGACTGCTGCTTGCTGGAAAGGTAGCTAGAGAACCAGTTAACAGAGGAGGTATAGAGATGAAGGTCAGAGAGTTTAGTTAGAAGTCTGGAATGGGAGACAGGTCAAGGAATAAACAGGAGACAAGCAAGTTATTGTTGCGGGATTTAGCTATGGTTTGGGTGAAAGAGAGTAGTACATCACATTTGACTGCATTATTTGAGTAGGTTTTCTGCATTTACCCTCTCCTCTTACTTATGTTTGCACTATTACCATTGCATTTTGTGTGCATTCTCCCCCTTTAATATGCTCTGCATCTTAATTCTTGTAATCAACTTGCCCTTACTTCATATAAGCTGTCCTCGTGCTCTCCATAATACATTTGCTTACAGGTAAGTGATTTTGTTTACACTGTGTGATTGTGCATCCTAGCACATTCATGGCTGCTCATGAAAAGGTGCTTATATACATGTAAGCAAGATGAGCAGCCTACATATTCAATGCTCACTGCTGTTCATCCCACTAACATGCTTAAATCATGTAAGCTTTGTGCAAAGCCTGCATGGTTGTTAATGCATGCCAGGAATGTCATTCTATGAACAAAGATAATATTTGTTATCAAATGGAAGAATTTTGGTCTCTTTTTCTGTTCATTTGCTCAATCTGAGACTAATATTCATAGGTTCATATTTTCATAGATTAGTACTAGGCTAACTGGCCACATGGACCATTTTAAGTATAGCCAGTTACCCAATTTGAGAATCAAACCTTGCATCTGTAAGCTAAACACCATAACCATTATGCCATCCTCCCACCTTGTAGGTAAACTACATCATTCTCTTGATATTAGTTTTTTGGTTTTGACTCTGCTTACCTTTTCTAATGAGCCATGTTAACATGATTTATAGTTGTATTGCCATGGATTTTCTCATATTTTATTTGTTACTGAATCTGTATTAATTTGTGTCAATAAATGTTTAAAAAAAGACCACAGGCTCTATACATCTTTTCTGTGTCTTACAGGATCCTCATGGGATACCTATGCCTTGCCTTTCAAGAAATCAAGGACCCATTAGTTCAGGATCTCTTGTACCTTCACAAATCAATCAGTCTTACAAATACCAGAACAAGGAATGTAAACCAGCTTTAGAAGATCAATAAAACAAGGTGGGGCAACAAATTCATTTCCACTCTGGAATAGACTCCCCCTGCAGATAAACACCTTCCTTCAAATGGGGCTTGGATAATTGGATGGGTATTCATAAATTCATCTTGGACTTGGCTATCCATACCCTCCCCTAGAGGGGAGGAACAATCTAGGCTGGGAACTGGGAAGGTGGAATGGTCAGTAGTCTTGAACTTTCTATAATCCATATGATTACTAGGTCTTGTGTAACTCAGCACCACAGAAGTAGAGGAAAAGAAGGCACCTCAATGGCAGACTGAAAATTAAGAATCTTTTAGAAATGGCACATAGCATGGCTAGGTCTACATATTTATTTAGCTATTAATTTATAGAACAAGCTTTATTGAAGACTTCTAGACATTGTTTTATTATATTTTTGGTTGCTATACTTTACCCCCACTTTATCCCATAAGATACCAGCAGTGACACTGGCTGGATCATTCCCAAATGCAAAGAACTGCAGATAAGTAATTTTCTGCATGCCCCATTCATTTTAATAAATTGAAAATATTATTTAAACAAGTTCTCTTCTTTCATATTGAAACAAGGGAAACCAGAAATCAGTTTTATCTTAATGAGGCCTGCCTTATCTCTGTTAGAAGCATGGTATACTGTTATTAAGGGGGTCGGCATCTACTTGGCAAGACCAGGGGCTAAAATACTCTTTATAAATGAATAAACTATTGACAGTATTGCAAATATTATTAATATATGTGCAGTTTTGTCATGGAGTTCTATGAAAACCCTGATTTTCAGAAAAAAAAATGAAGGGATAGGTACTGAATCTTGAGACCATTATGCCTCCCCTGTTACCATTTACCCTAATGGATAAGGCGGCTGGTTTTGAATAAGAAGATTGTATGTTCAAGTCCTACCATGGTGGTTCAAAAGCACTGGAGGAATTTAACTCTGGCCACCTCAAAAGATAAAGTTTATGTGCTGCTAATGAGCTACATCCTGTGCTGCAGAGTTTGATTCCCTTAGCCATCTTTTGTATAACGTGTGACCTTGACTGAGCCACTTCATGGCAGCTGGTAATATGGGCTAAGCTCCTTAATGTTCTCTTGGACCACATGCCTAGCACTTGCGTATAAACCTAATAAAAATTTTCCAATTTTTGCTCCTAGAAATCTACACAATCACAGCTGTGTAATCAGTAATATGGTACACAACCACTTAGTAACAATCCAGTAATTTGCAGTCAATGATCCAAGGCTGGCCCCATGCCATTGGACTGCAGGACAGCAACCCACCAGCTGGAAATGAAAGAAGAAAGACCCTAAAAGAAAGAAAAAAAGAAACTAAAGTAAAAGACAAAAATCAATGACCTTTGAGCATGCGCAATTGCGGCATTTCCAACATCCAGACTGCTGCTGAACCAGTCCGGAGCATGCACAGAGCATTCAGCAGCAGTCTGGATTAGAAACACAGCAGTCAAGAGCATCCCAGAAGTCTATGCAGTTAGTTACAACTGCATAGACTGGAAAGGGATCAGACTGCAATGTCCACAGGTTGAAGACATCTCCACAGGATCAGTGACATCTCACGGGAGCTATACAGCAACAGAAGGCATAGCGATGAGTGGATATGGAGCTATAACCCATGCATGTAAGTAAGTGTATTATAAGCAATGGTGTGTGTGTGTGTGTGTGTGTGTGTGTGTGTGTGTGTGTGTGTGTGTGTGTGTGTGTGTGTAAGAGACAGGGAGAGATGTGACCCACTGAAACCCCTGTAACACTTGGAAGAATTAGAATATTGCATCTTAAACCTCCATTTAAGCAAAAGACCAGGGCCCCAAAGTCCTGCAGATGACAGATTTCTTCTTAATTGTCTTTTTTTATGCTCCCTAAAATTATTTGTACTTACTGTTAAAGTAACCTCAATGCAGATTGCCCTCACTTCAGAAAGCATTTTGTCTGGTATTGCCCTGCTACATTCTCCTCAGTGGTCACCCTTGCATGAGCTTGGTTGCAATCAGTCCTTATTCTGTGTCATTGGTGTAACCAGGCATATATTATCCGCACTATGGTCTATAAAATCATTTTTAAAGGGATAACATTTTACTCAGCATTAGAGCATTAAATATTCCACTCTTAACCACCTAAAATAAACTTTAAAAAGCACAAGCGAACCAGTAAACTATAAATATAAGGGAGATAGGAAAAATGATAACCATCCACAATGACACATGCTAGTTTTCTTAACTTCTTGTGTAACCATTTTAATGTATATTCGACATTTCTAATTCCATATTTAGGATATATACTATAAAAGGTGGTTATGATATGGAGAAGTAGGTGTAAATGCTTGGTATATAAATCAAACTTATAGCTATTCCAAGGATGGGGGGACGGACAGTCTGCAAGCTGGTAAACAATTAAAGAAATGGCTACACCCCATGTCTTATTCAAAATTTATGTCTACTTAAGCTGTGAACAGATATCTAGAGTCAATCCAGTGGCATGCGTTAGACATAAATAACGTGGTGCAGTATGCAAAGTGTTCAACTATGAACAAGTTCTGTTGCTGCATGTGTGCTTCCCGTGTTCCTATACTTTGTAAATATAGTGATATGTACTTTTGACTGTTAACTAGATTGTTACACTGCATACAGTATTTGGACAATTGTAACCTGATGGTTTATTTTATCTCTGTTTTGGCTGCCCCTGTGAGTCAAACGTGACCTATGGTCCGAGGCCAAGTCTCGTTGACCTAATCAGACACATTTGTAATATGAAGAAGGAAACACTAAAACTTATAAGTCATCAGTAGACATTATGTGGTTATTATTTTCACCTATAAACACCGTTTTATTAATGCAGAAAAAAATGTTGGGTTCTGGACTTTTTTTTTTTTAGTTTAAATCTGCATGTGATAATATGATAAATAACCATGTGTCCCTGGTTTTTGGGCTTTTGCCCCCCCCCCCAAATAAATTTTCACTTTTTCCAGATTTCTTGTGTTGCAAAGTTCAGAGATACAACTGAGTGTCAAGTAGATTTTACAAGAAGCTGAGCGCTGTAGGGGAACAAAACTTTAGTGCTGCTTATGGTAAAATGGCTTGTGTTGTTAATAGCACAACAGGTAGTGTACTTGCTTTTGATGCAGAAGGCTGTGGGTTCTACTCCCACAGTAGGTAGATGTATTGCTGATACTATACTGTGATGTAAAGAGGAGTGGATGCTGCAGACCTTTTTGGTGAAGATACCTAGTAAATATGAGCCTGTTATCAGTTTGCCATTCATTCCTTATTACAATATTACTAGCGTAACATTTTTTTTTAATGTAACATAGGCAATTTATTCCTCAAGGGCAACAGGCACTTTATTTGTAGATGAAACAATGAAATATAAAGTTGTTTGCTAGCAGCAACCTCTTCATTAGTTACATATTTCTTTAATGTGGAATTATTTAGATGACGTTTACTTTTTCAGAGATTGTGCATATTTACTGATACTGATGGACTGTAGAAGTTTGAGTAGACTTTTATGATGGAAATGTTCTGAATTCGGCAATTTTGTCATTATTGCTGCATGCATTTTGTTTCATTGTTTACTGGAAAAATGCTCTGAATTGGTCAGTTTGTCATTATTGGTGCAAGCATTTTGTTTCATTGTTTACTGGAAAAATGTTCAAAAACACCCTTTAACAACTGTACTGTATTGTACAAGGAATATAATTTAATACAATCAGGAAGGTGTATCAAAGAGCACGTGTATGTTTTGTGTGCAAGGGGCCTTTGATTTGAAAACAGCCAAAAGGCAATCTGTATCTGCCACTGGCAACATGTATTTTCTTGGAATGTGGGTTTGAATGCTGTTTCAATGAATGTGAGTTTCAAGGGCTGAGAAGTTTTAATGCTAAGTCTGTTTTCATTGTGAGACTACATTGCTTTGATTAGCAGATGTCTTAGTATTTGTGCTGTAAAATGCAAAATAAAACTTTCAAATGAAGTCCAAATCATTGCAAAAGTAAAGCAGTATGCAAATTAGTGTTTATGGTAAATGGGGTGGAATAGCCAAGTAATGGTTTATTGGAATGGCTGCAGGGGGAGGCTCCATTTGACCATGATTTTGTGAGGGGGAAGACTGGCAAACTCAAAGACAGCCCCAGCTGAAATATACCTTTCAACTGTCCAGATTTTCACATAATGATTCTGCTTCTTATTTCTGGTTTGTTCCTCATAAAATGTGTGGTTTTCTGGGAAATCATTTAGGAATTAAGTCACTAAGTAATGACAGACACTGGGTTTCAGACTTCATAACCTTCAGAAAAATGCATGCTAAAGCACGACCTGTTATATTCTATCAACTGTCTCAGTTTATACAAGAAAAATTTTAGTACTGTTTAGATGTTCCCCCAATATATTTGGCCTTGTCTAGATTTTCTGCATTAACAAGTTGAGAAGTACATGCAAATAAATTGCTTTATAGAATTAAGCATATCCAAACCTCTCAACTGTCCCCAATTTTGGCTCAAAATGTGGCCCTTCCCCTAATAATCCCGCCGCAAAATGGCAATTTTGCAAGAAAATGTGGAAGGTTTACAATTAAAAAAATAACTGTAATAATCAGAGTTATAGATTACTTTTATTTCAGAAATGGGTGTAGATTCTTTTATTTTGTTAGCCGCTCAAGTTAGCAGTACTAATATTAAAAATTCTCCCTTTTTTGACAGGTTCCTAGCTGTATTGTGTGGCTATTTTATATATTTACATCACATTTTTGGTTCATTTTTCATAAAATTGTGTTTTTTTTGGCAAATTAGTGGCAAATCATTAAAGACTGAAGTTAGGAAATAATGACAGACATTTGAGTTTCAGATTTCATACCCTTCAGAAAATTCAAGACCTATTATTCTGTTAACTTTCTAAGTTTATAAGAGCAATATTTAAAAAAAAATGTCCTTATTTTTTTAGCCTTTGTCCCACTTCTATGTATGGCTTTGTCCAGATGTCTTGCTCTGAGGATGAGAGGTATGACAAATGTGTCAGAGCCATCACAGTCAGCCAGAGATATTTCAAATTGTGACATATTTGTTGCGCCCCACTCCCCCATGCAGTGACTCTGGATGTGTCCAAGCAAGGCAATGAGCAGTTATGCAGTGTAAATGTGCAGAGTATTCTCCCCATCCAAGGTAGACACAAGTACTACAGTGGCTTTCCATCTGTTCTTGATTTTGCAAAATATTCTGGTTTCTGAAATATTTTTGTACTGTTGATTTATGCTTATTATTATTCAGAAAGTGCCTGTTGCTCTGTGTTTATGTAGCAATGCTTTAATAACCAGGTAAGCTTGTCTGAGATTGTAAGATGCAAGTAAGCTTTAATAAGCATACTGTTAAAGAATTCCAAACATTGAAAGCCTTTCTGTTGTTACCATGCAGAGAATACTTACATAACTAGATAATGTATAAGCCTTGGGTATTGAAATGCATATGACAGTATTTGTAATAAAGGACAGTATTACATTATTTTAAGAAGCTCATTACATTTGTTGGAGACTTGCAGTCATCTTTGCAGACTTTACCTGTAAACTAAACAGAATGCCAATCTATCATATGTGGTCCATAACCTGTGCAGTAATCCTTTAAGCAATGTATCTTGAGCTTGTTTCTTGTGTGCTTTTCATTTTTTATTTTGATCATGTTTTCCCCATGAAACAAGTAGATAGTTGTTCAGGCAGCAGGTCTTTTTTGGATAAGAAACATTTTTACAAGTTGGGGTATCACAGGGATTGCTACTTTCAGCATGTTACTTGGTACTTTAATAAAGCTGAATATAAACTATAATTAGAACTGCAGTGCAAGGAGAAGTGGTTTGATTTGAGTGCTGCTTGTTTTTCTTATACTTGATTTTGACTGGTATTCCAGTAATGTATTTAAAAAGTAATTTATTTTTTCATGCCTCACAACCTTTTTGTTTCCATCTAGGTATTAAGTAAGCTGTCATGCAGCCAATGCATTGAAATATTTTTTTTCTTCTACACTTCATTTTGTCTTGAGTGGACTCTCATAATGACGGTTTGGCACCCGGAGCAGTGTATTTAATTAAAGTTACAGATTTTGTGGTTTTGAGCATAGCTCCTCCCCTTTCTAGTTGGCTGCACCCCTTACCATTGACCCCACCCATTCAGCTGTCTCCTGCAACCCCCCTTTGATTTGAAGTCATCAGCTGCCACTGCAAGGTTCTCTGGAACAGCATCTGAAAAGGATTCACCCACAAACTTCTCTTGATAACTATGAAAATGACTTTTGTGCTTTTTCTCAGTGGGAAAAGAATTATTGGTATATTTGACTTGAGTAACTCCATGGATTCAGCGGTTGTAAAAAAAAACATCAGTCACAAGTTTGGCATTAATAGAAAAATTGGTAAATTGTTTTGTTATTCTGAATCTCTTGGTTTTCAACTTCAAAGCAATTTAAAGATCCTGGATGAAGACCAGGTCTCTGGTCATAACCAATTTATTATGTGTTTGAGATATGGATGTAAAGCATTTGGTGAAAATAGAGGCTTGAGAGGTGAAGCCTGACATCATGTAGAGAACACATAAGTAGTTGTGATCAGGCAGACTCACTCAAATGCATTAAACTTTATTTTCCCCATGTACTACAACTACAGTATAACAAAAAAAAGTGTAGGAGAACAAAGTGTTTTAAAGCTCTGAAAATTTAAAGCAGCCACATAGACAATGGGCAAATGAATGGCTTTAGATGTTTCTAGGCACTTCCCTCTGCCATGGTTTGTGTGTGTGTGTGTGTGTGTGTGTGTGTGTGTGTGTGTGTGTGTGTGTGTGTGTGTGTGTGTGTGTGTGTGTGTGTGTTTGTGTGTGTGTGTGTGTGCATGTATGTATATATCATGTTTAACCCTCAATGACTGTTACACTGAAACTTAACTATTGCGTTTCACATACATCATAACCACAAATGTCTGAAATGCCATTCTTCAAAAAATATAAATGATGACACTATGTGCCACTGATACATTAAACATGCTTCAGTCATAATCAGACTTCACAATTGCACAAACTCCTGCAATTAACTTCATTATAGCATTTCCAAATGTGAATCTAAGCGGGTTAAATGCAGTTAGTAAAAAAAGCATAAAAATTAACACAGCAAAGTAAGTCATAATGCTTCAAGATTGAGGATGACAGCTTTTAGGAACTCCACAGTACTAAATATGAGCATCTGCTATACAAAGCAAGAATCATTTGTACTTCATGGTCCAGTTAGCTTCTACAATGAGGAGGAGTCACTATAAATCCTGCCTTCAGTCAGGACTGTACATTACTCAAATAATTTTCTTCCATTCCATGGGCATACACATAAATGCAGAAATGTAATCAAAACATTTCAGAAGCAAATACCTCAGTTTATTACACCATCATCCTTTTATAAGATTTTGTGTAGAACACTCCCACCAAAAGATGGATGGGTAATAAAGAAGCAGCCATGCAGTTTTAGCTGTTTGGAAAGGGAAATGTTTATGTCTGTCCGAGTCATAATATTCTACAAAATATATCAAAAAGGAAAAGTTGTATTTACAGAAACCTGGATTTTATTTCATTATATGATTGCTCATGGACAAATGTCAAAGCAAAACGTCACCTTAACCATTAATATAAGTTGCCAAGAAGAACCATATAGAGAAGCAAGACCATTACTCTGAATTGATGGATGCAACTTTTTTCTAAATATACAAGTGAACTGCATGGTATGCTCTTTAACACAGCTCACTTAAACTTACATTACACAGTACAGATTGTGGTGAATAACCCAACTCAAACAGCTTGAAACTTTTATACAACAGTGAGGAAACATATATGTTTGCAATGACTGTATCTGTTATGAGACAATACACAAATGGCAAACATTTTTCTGTACCATAGAAATGTATGAATGCATACTAGAAATAAAAATGCTTGCACAGTTTCCAGGCACAGAAATAGTTGCCATCAAGTCATAGAGTACTGCTATGTATGTATTTCAGGTTTTGCTCAGTAGACATTACTCCCACAATCAACTTTTGACTTCTGTCTACAGAACTACATCATGCAAATGCTTCCTCCTTCAGCTGATATGTCCAAATCTGTCTATTAAGTATTACTATTACCACATGCCTCTTGCTTTTCACAAGTGTCATTATTGTGTGTCTTCAATGCTCAATGATTGGCCAAGAAAACCGCACATTTTATGAGGTGCAGACAAAAAAAGTGAGGCAAAAATCAATACATCCTGCCTACAATAATATCTTTTTTGAATGGAAGTATATATATTTGATGTTGATGATACCTGTGCCATAACATTCTGTACTACATGGCGAGGTCTTTCATTAGTCAGTATAGAAACAGTTATCAGAGTAAAAAACATGTCTATATCAGGGCTGTGGCAATGAAAATCAAGGGTGAATTTTAATAACTGCTTTCTATTAGATGCCACCAAAGTTAGACTAGGCCCTAACTGCTGAATCTTGTTACTGACTTTGAGAAGGTCACTCAGGTGACTGGCAGTGGTGATATCATTCGTGCTGCCTACTTCAGTAAGATCAAGGCATTCATTACTATATCACATTATGGAACAGTTTATAAGCTGAAGGTCTTAAACTTAAGTCATTATACAGTATGATAAAAATTATAACCGACTAGGGATAGAATGCATATAATCCAAGTAGGTGACACCTCTACGGAAAGATCAATGATGTCTTTCAGGGATCTGTACAACAACCCCTCCTGTTTGCCATCAGTTTTTTAGTCCTCCAAACTAATAACAGTGATCTTTGGTTAACAAAGTTTCCCAATGACTACAGGTTGGGTGTGGTACAGGTTGGGTGTGGTTGTCAAATCCCTTTTCGATACATATACCCTTAAAAAAAACTAAAGTCAATTTCTGGTGCTAAGAAAAAGGGCTCAAGTAACAAATGAAACATCATTCCTTACAGGTAGCAGAAATACTCTACAACCTACTGCACTGAAAACCTCCCTTTATAATATGGCTCAGTAACTGGAGATCTAGGCACTTCTGTTGATAACTTCCTTTCCTTTACCATCATGTAGTGACTGTAGTTAGAAAATCCTTCTACATTCCGAAACTGTTTAACAAAGGGATATCTACTAAAGCGAGGCATGTCACTCTTCCCCTATATTTTGCCTTTGAAGGCCTAGTAGAGAGTGTAATACATTCTTCAGTATGTTTCTAGCCAGGCACATTAAAAATACTCAAAAATGCAGAGGTTCCTAAAGAAAAGGATGTCTTGTCTCAAAACCCTTTGTTACCTGGAGTGACTGGAGTCTGTGTCCTTGTACTCAGTATTGTATAGGCTCTTGACAGGAGACCTGTGCCTAGCTTACCATGCCCTTAGGGATCCACATATTCTAAACTTCCTTTTCTTTGACAGTTCAAATTGCACAGTTGGCACCAGAACCAGTGATCTCAACCTTCATCACTAAATAAGTAAAGCCAGACAAAGAGGAAGATTCACTATCCATGGAAAGTTTCTTTACCTTGATATTCAGTACCCAGAGAAAGACTCATTACCCAGAGAAAGATTCATTACCCAGTGCTTCTTCTTGATCTGGGACACACTTCATCCACATGCCACGTAATGTGATTCCTTGTTATCCTTCAGACATAGATAATATAGCTGGATGGATGCCCTAAAAATTGCCTGTGAACTTAAAGGAAATACTCTAATTGAAAAGGATGACAGAGCCAGACAGTGGGTGCTAAAAAGGCACAGATGACCTGTAGTCAAACTTACTTTGTAGATTTTATGACACTATTATCTTTTAGAATTTGTAGACATTTTAAATCTACAAACTCAGTACTTCTGTCCTTCTATGACTTCCAGTTTGTGCAGATACCTGTCCATATTTAACATAGCTTTATACATCAGGCAGGCAACAGTCACATATACATTACCCGCCACACTAGGGATAATGTCCAGACTACTAGAATGGCCAGTCACATCCGTTGCCATGACATCTTGTATTGCCATTGGATACATTAGCCACACCATTGAACCTATGTAAAAACAATCATAAAATGCCTTGCTGTGTATAGCACCAATATAAAAATGCTTTGTGAACCCAAGTTGAACCAACTCTAGTGTGAAAACCAAAAAAAAACCATGAACATGATACATAATAATAATAATAATACGCTAAGTTGGATGAAATTCATGAAACGACAGTCCAAAGAAGAGACTTAAAAGAGAGAAGTACAGTATTATTATCACATCTTACAACAAATCCACTCCAAAGCTTACACACTTTAAGGTGATTTGTCAGAAAACTACTAGAGGAAATGAGTTAGAATGACTAGCTGAGGAAGCACTTTAGAATGTGAAAGTCTTCATGCAGATCAGTTTTAAGCTGAGATAATAAAGTGATATAAAATGCCATACTCCTCAGAATACAGACAGATTTTTATAGCTACTCCTCAACTTTAAAAATTTTAACTATGATAGCTTAGAACAGTCCTTCATTGAAAAAAAAATTTAAAACAATCCCATAAAATACTACCGGCTGGGTTAGATCTAAACCACTGATTATTAAATATTTTGTTGGCAAGAAACAGCAGAATGAGCCCGATATACATACAAACAAATGGCTCCATATTCTTCAAATTATGCACTATATATGCTTGAACCATTGTGATAACTTGCAATAACCACTTATTACAAGCAAGGCGTCTCCTCTGGTTTCCAAAGCACACACTCTATTTTGAGACCAATATCACAACCTGGCAAACGTGTTGTTATCTTCAATAAAATATCAGATGTCTTGTTTTCAGGGGCCATTTTTTAAATTGTATGTCATCAGTCATCAGACTCCGATGGTCCACATTTTCAGAAAGAACTGGCTGCTCTCATTGCTTTTTGATCAGATCCCATTGGTGTAGCACATTACTGCAACACTGTTTTTCCATGGCATACAGAATGAATTACCATGAATTGTGGTGGTGGTGCTGCGGTAGCGTCGTCACCTCACAGTTAAGATGTTGTTCTGTTCGATTCTCAGCTAGAGTGTCTTCTGTGTGGAGACATGCGTGAATGGGCGTACCTTCGTTGAATGTTGTGCATCAGGGCCGGCAACTCGGCACATAAAAATCTACTGCCAATCATTAGCAGACCGGAGTTCTGCTGTGGCGACCCCTAACCAGGAAAAAACAAAAGACACAACAACAACAACAGAATGAATTACCATCCCTCCTCTACAGCTGCATACACTCTTCATCTTGTCAGCATATAGTACAGCTATTTCAGCAGGAATTGCCCAAATCCTACTTCAACATCAATCTTGTCTCCATTTCTACAAATCTCAAAAGCATTGCTCACCGCCTGGGTCAATACCATATTCAGATTTGTATACAACCGCCCCTATCACTGATCTCTTCCAAATTCTTATTGCCTTCTCATTTTGTACTCTATACACTGACACTAGCTGTCCCATCAACTTCAAAATGCTTTGCCTCATCTGAAATACCATACTCTGGCCTTTTTAAAGAAGCCCATCCTTCAGACATGTTGTGACAAAATTCCCATTAATTAGTTCATTTAGCATCCTTTTGTACCCTTACTAGGCCTACTCTTTCCACATCAAATATTTGGCTTCTACCATTACAAATGTTTTCCAATAAAGGGGTATGTATAACAAATTTTAACCATTGTTTTGTAACCCTTAATATTCTTGTAAGATTTACTCAATGTCCAGAGCAGCTAAGCTGATCCTATAGAAGTATATAGTACCATAATCACAATGCTTTCTTCCATTGTTCTCAATGACTACACCATGCTAAAAATAATAAGACTTGCATACTGAAATATTCCCAATTGCAGTTTTTCCATAGTAAATGTCATTTAATAAAAAATACAGTGCACCCATGCCTTACAAAGACTTAATCATGAAAAAAAGATTTTTATTGGTCTGTAGACACTTATTAGCCAGCAAAATCCTGCAAAAAATATTTGGAACCCTTCCAGAAATTTCACATTGCTAACAATTGAAAGACATAATATATATAAATATTATTTACATGGTAAATTTAGTATTTACAACACTGCCTCTCTAGCTAGAATGGACAAATTTAAGGGACATTTTAATCCCCAGAGTCCCTGTTTTCTTTTCCAGCTACACATAATTCTTCATAACTATACTATAAATACAAACTTTTAGCTAGCTGTTTAGATACATGGCCAAAGACTTCATATTTATTGTCAGTAGTTGCTGCACAAGTGAAAAAGTGCTTTTGTTCAAATAGGTTCACCTGTTGCTGCTAAACCTCTCAATGGACACCCTTGCAAAGGCCCCCTGATGTTTCCTATACACCCATTACAGAAACAGCAGCTCCCATAAAAGAACTGCATGACCATGGGTCTTTGGCAATCAGAGATCTTCTACAGTAACCAACACAATATCATCTGGATTATGAAGACAAAATATTTTATTATTATTATTATTATTATTATTATTATTATTATTATTATTATTATGCACTTAAAAGAGAAGAATTTGGGCACAAAGGTTTACAAGTATAATTACAGAACAAACGAAACATGTGATTAATTTAATTTAATATAAGGAGGCTGTTTTAATTAAATTACTTTACCACTTGCAGTCACAGTAATTCTGACCCCAGGCAAGTTATATTTAATTGATTTTATTAGTGGATGCTTTGACATAAATTAGAAAACATGCTATATATATAGACATTAAAATGAAGGAAGCAGAGATCAACCTTGAAAAGTTCTAGTTGCAACTTTAAATCATGGTGGTGTGAGACTGTTATTAAAAAGTGTAGCGCAGTGGTATAACAGTATGAAGTGCAGGTAAATTGTTATGTGAACAATGATTGTGGAAAATGAAATGTATTAACGATGTTAATCAGGAGGAGATGCTTTTGAGGTATTAACACTGAAAATGGCCTCATGATGCATTTTATTATTTATTCTGGCAAAGGACCAACTCAAGAGATAGATTACTGACTTGTATTAATCTATTTTACATAAAATCTGACAGAAAATTAAGATTTATATGGGATATTCAGTTCTGAGGTTAGGACTAATGAAAATTGTTTCATGGCAAGGTTAATTGGCCTGGGCAATACATTTTTATAAGGAGAGGAGAGGAATTCAAAATAAATGTAAAATTACAAGTTCTGGCCTTTCTTAAATCTTTTACTGAATGATATGAATGAAAAAAACCCCACTATGGCTGGAGTTTAGAAATGCATAACACCTGTAAGATCATGTTCGTAGTAAGATTATGTGGTGCATAATGCCAGGGTGATTCAGAGACTGCTGCAGTAGTGCAGGGTTAAGAAGGCTCTGGTCCACAGTGCTACACTGACGAATACAGCATGCAAATGTGACAATCCAGTGGTGTAGTTAGTGCTAGATGGACATGTGTACTTCTCTGGAAATTTCCACCATCATCACAATAACACGGTAGAGGAATTCAAAGAATAACTTTACTGTGGAGTGAAGTGAAAAAGTGTACTCCATCTTCTGATGGCACACACACAAATTCAGTTCTGTGGTAAGAGCTGAGCTTGTACAGGAGACAAGTACAGTAACAGGAGGTAAGTATAGCAAAAATGTGCAGTTTTGTATGCGTGTTTGTGTGCGGTGTGTCGTGTCTATGTGTGTGTGTGTGTGTGTGTGTGTGTGTGTGTATGCGTGTGTGGGTCATGATGGTAGCTGTCTGAATATGTGTACGTGTATGCATGTGTATGTGTGTGCGTGTGTGTGCGTGTGTGTGTATGCATCTGTGTGCATAAGCGTGTGTGTGTGTACATGTGTGTGTGTGTTTGTGTGTGTGTGTGTGTGTGTGTGTGTGTGTGTGTGTGTGTGAGTGAGTGTGTTGTGTCTGTGTGTGTATAGGGGCATGACAGCAGCTGTTTTAATATGTTTGTATGGTGTATGTGAGTGAGCGCATGCATGCATGCATATGTGTGTATGTTTGTGCATGTGCTCGCAAGCGTGTGTGGGTGTCTGTCTTTCTTTCTGTGTGTAGGGGCATGACAGCAGCTGTCTAAATATGTTTGTGTGTGTGTGTGTGTGTGTGTGTGTGTGTGTGTGTGTGTGTGTGTGTGTGAGCGCGAGCATGGGTGAGTATGTGTTTGTGTGCATGCGTGTCTGTGTGTGTCTATCTATGTGTCTATGTGTGTGTGTGTGTGTGTGTGTGTGTAGCGGCATGACAGCAGCTGTCTAAATAGGTGTGCATGTGTGTGATTGCGTGCGTGTGTGTGTGTGTGTGTGTGTGTGTGTGTGTGTGTGTGTGTGTGTGTGTGTGTGTGCGTGTTTGTATGTGTTTGCGTTCACATGCGTGTGCATATTAGACAGTGTGCATCAATACATGTTTGTATGTGCCTCTGGAACTGTGTTGGATGAGTTAACAGGAGAAACACTAGCATGGTTACTTGTTATACCCACAGCTACATCAATTGAGCCAAGAATTATTTTTTCCATTCAGACCAGGCTACAAAGTTAAAATGTACTGTTAAATGCTAAGAAAACAAAACTAATGCTTTCTACACCTAAGCATATATTAGTACAGAAACAATCTTTAAAAATTTTCCAATCAACAACCATTCTATACAAATAGTCACACAAACAAAGCTTCTTTCTCTCACTATAGATGACAACCTAAAATACTACCAACACAATAACACAGTCATCAAAAAAAGAAAAGAAAGGGGGCGTGGCCAAGGATGAACACAGGATAGCAGCAGATTTCTTCAGCTCCACCAATTTCATTACACTGACATGAATTAATTACTTAAAAAAATAATTTTTGAAGTAATTTTCTTTCTAAATATGTTTGTTTTATATAGTTCTTGAACTATATCTAAAAAAGAAAGGAAATCTTAACAATATTCCTGTCAGAAATCACTTTGGAAATTTTCCTGTCAGTTTATCAGTCTGAAATGAGTTCCAGTAAGACAAATTCTCAAGACTCCAGCATCAAGAAAGAACTTCAGTCTCTGATAATTATAATCCAGCAACTTACTGCTAAGATGGATAAAATGGATACTAAAATAGACACCTTCATAGAAAAAACTACAAAACAAATAGACTTGTTAAATATAGACCTGCAACAACAGAAGATCCAGATGACAGGCATAGAAGAAGCTGTGAATGACATGGAAAATAGAATACAAGAAGAGGAAATCAACATTGAGTTTCTGCTGAAACAAAATACACATTTACAAACAAAGCTGGATGACCTGGAAAATAGATCTAGGCGCAATAACATTAGGATTTTTGGACTGCCAGAAAATATTGAAGGTAACAATATTACTTCTTTTTTAACAACATGGCTCCCTAAAACTTTACACTTACCAGAAGCATTCTCTTTTGGTATCGAAAGAGCACATAGATCTATAGCTAATACTAACTCTAACAAAACTATCCTAGATCAGTTATAGTTAGATTTCTATCATCTTTTGATAAAGAGATGGTTCTTAAATCTGCTTGGGCTAAAGCTCCTGTTAAGATTAATGAGACAACTGTGCGTTTTGACAATGACTATTCTTCCATGGTAATAGCTAAAAGAAAAGTTTTTCTGCCACTAATAAGGGAGCTTAAAAAAGCACAGTTTAAAACATACCTTCTGTTTCCTGCCAAGCTTAAAATCTTCCTTCCTGATGGTCCTAAAATTTTCGATGACTTAGACTCTGCTTTACTGTTTATCAAAAAAATAAGATTTTGGATAAAACAGAAGAAATGGAATGGGCTAGTCCTTCATTTAAGAGACTGACAACTGAAACTTCGTGGAAGACTTCAGAGAAGAAGAAGAGACTAAAAAACAAATGATTTGTTCTATGTTTTTTTTTCTCTCATCATTTTATTTCATTATTAATCTTTTTAAATATAGTTCCTGCATTTGCAAGAAGCAACAAATATTTTGAAAAAGATTTAATCAAAGTTATTCTCTGTGTGCAAAGAAATGTTTTGTTTCATAACTAGTCAAAATACCTGGAGATTTAATGGCAAGTTGTGATTCAACTGGTTTCTCTTTCTGAAAAGGAGAAGTAAGGTCAGTAATTTGATACATTTTTTTCTTTATCTTTTTTTTTTTCTTCTTCTTCTTTTCTTCTTTTCTTTGTTTAA
>NC_056744.1:176166659-176224159 GCF_019279795.1 Protopterus annectens
GGAGAGACTTACAATTATTAAAATGATAATATTCCCCAAGATTTTATACTTAATACAATCAATAATACTTCCACCTACAAAAATAATTATCAAGAAACTGAATACACTAATGTTAAATTTCCTATGGGCACCTAATAGGCCTAGGATTGCATTAAAGAAACATACTAATAGCTGGTCTCAAGGGGGTATTTCTTTTCCAGACTTTAATTTATATACCATCTCTTCTATTGTAAAAGTTATTACTTTATTAATAGATCAGTCATATGTCGCAAAATGGAAAGATTATTGGGAGCTAATTAGTATGCACTTCATGAAAATCTCCTTAACACATAAAAATATGATTGTAAATAACTCCGTGTTATGGTTACTAAAGGAATTTTGTACTTCACCTATTACACCTAAACATATGGTTTGTTACCCATTAAATATTATTATTAGTTATCGTAACTTTATATTCATGCACCCTAAGTATAGGGAATGGAATTTTATTGTATTCCTATAATGTATACTCAGGGTATGCTTTTGTCATCTACTTCTGAAGGAACTCATTTAGCTATAGATAATGATCTAAAGTACTGGTATCAGTTGATATCTGATAATAAAGTTAAAAATCTAGATTTCTTAAAACAAGAATTTGATCTAAGAGAAACTTGCTGGTTAGAGGTTCAGACCTTTAGACAACATCTCATTAATAAAATAGATTTAATGTCTATAACAGTTAAAGAATCTATTCCAACACTGATTGATTACTTGATATTAAATTTACAACATAAAGTTTCTGATAAAGGTAAACTTTCATACATACATAAAATTATCAGACAAGAAACTTTTACAGTGTAGATTCATACTGGAATTATTTCACTTCTATTAATGGGGACCCACCAAATCAACAAGATAAACAATATATATTGGAATCTGCTTATAGAACTACGTCTTCCATTGTCTGGAGACTTTATACATGGAAATTTTTACATAGATCTTTTTATACACCTTTGATGATGAATAAAATAAATAATAAAGATAATTTATGTAAGAGATGTAATGTAGAAATTAATGCTGACTGGGATCATATGTTTTATGACTGTATAAAATTGAAAGAATACTGGAAGTCAATTAATGAATTTTTGCAGGCTCTTTTACAGATAATTTCATTATTTCTAAATCTCTTATATTATTCAACACACCTGTACCTCAAAGTGTTAAAATGTTAAGCTTCCCTTGTTATGGTCTATTCTAGCAGTGGCTAGGAAAATAATAACTAGAAATTGGATTTCAGATACACCTCCTTCGTTCAATGAATTTAAAAATGTTATGAATATAGTGTGCCATATGGAAATAAACACAATTAGGACAAGAACAAATAGAAAAACATCTTATTATATTGTATGGGATAATTTACAAAATTTGTTAAAAAAATTTAATTTCAATAGCATGGTATTTTAGTTTAATTAATTGATCTGATTGTAGTGGATGTCTTTGTAAATACTTTAGTTGTTTTGTTGAATATTATAATAATACCTATTTTTAATTACTTGTATAAAATTGTTATGATATTGCTCTTATATGTTAAAACAATAAACCTGTTTTGAAAAAAAAAAAAAAAAAAAAAAAAGAAAAGAAAAATGCCACTCCATCTCCTCTACCATGTTAAATCTTTCCACACTAACACTTCTAGGAGGACCACAGTATATTTATAGTTCCTTACAACTCTTTTCATGCATCCACCATTCCTTCAAATTTACACACAACCCTTCAAACTAAACTTGACCCTTGCTACAACAAATTGACAAACTTTACAGCAAACCTTCCACATAGATCTCAACACAGCCAGACACTAAACCTTCTAGACTGGCTCTTTCTCCCTGCTATCTAACCTACAATCAATTACTCACAGCTCACAAACTTAAATACAAACCAGTGAACTGTCTTTCTCTTTTCAATTCCCTTCAGCTCAACTCTCCACACAGACATTTCTGCTCAGTCAACAAATTCTTACTCAATGTCACCAAATCCAACAACTCTTCAGGAGAGACGCTCTGTACTCAAATTATGTAGCAAAACTCTAAAAGTCAGTCCCTGTCACTTGTAAACAAATTGACAGTTTTAAGTAGGCCTTAAAGCAACAACTACATAATTCCTGGCTATGGTCCTGCGCTCACTAAGAATAAATGTTCTAATTCTGTTTCTCCATGCACTTAAACCTTTCCTTACTTCCAGCCCTACTCTAGCATATCTCTTTCTTTTCCTTTTCTACCCCAGTTCACCTCCTTTTATATTATTTTATACTCTTCCTTTCCTCCAGCTGCCCTGTCACTACTTACTCTTACCTGACACCTACATTTTTACTGGTATACATGCATTTGAGTGAACATCCGATGTCTGAATGTGAACATGTTGAAAGCAGAATCCGAATATCAGAAAATTTCAAATCTGCAGATGCTGAACCCAGAATTACCGAACGGCGGCCAGGCTACTATTCCCCACTCTCGACCCATGGTAGCGCTTGTTGCGGCAGTTGTGCGATCGGGAATTTCAAATTTGACTTTGTGTGTGACATTATGAGCATTTGCACCTATGAGTTTCGACATTACAGTTCAGAATTATGATGGATCGACATTCGGTCGCGTGACCAAATCCATGTATTCTATTTTTCCTACCACCTTGGCTAGTTTCACATATGTACCATTCTAACTTACCCCACTTTCTAATGCTAGCTCAACTTATTTTATGATTATATCTCTCCTTTTACCTCTGTTTGGATTTATTCATCCAACTTATTCTTAAGTCTTACCTTTCTTATTATTCAGCGACTCCTATCTATCTACATCTGATGACAAAGTATCCGTATCTGAGCATCTAAATTGGCCTTATTCCTTTTGCACCCAAACTACCTACTATAATTATTTTGCCTAAGTGACATGAAATATCAGCTTTCACAACTTGTAATACTTGTCTTACTATCTGTTATATCCTTAAGGAGTGTCATTTTGGGGTTTTTTTTGTACATATTCTGTGGAAACTGCTGCATGGTTTAGTGGATATCTCTATGTGGAATATTTATGTACATATGTGTGAGTATTTCTCCTCAAGTGTCTGCTGAAATAGGGTTTTGTATAGCCAGTCAGTACTTTCTTAGACATCAAAGGCAATAAATAAATAAATAAATAAACAAATAAATAAATGAATAAAAGTGCAATGTTACATGTAGAGACATGATAACAAAGCACTAATTAGATGTTCCTCCTCAGGCTTTCTCATGCCTTTGAATCACATTGTTTCACTGTAGCACAGCATTGTTGCCCACGTAGTGCTGGTGGTGATATGCTTTTCTAATTATGTAATTGTACAAGATATAATATTTTAACTAAATTCTTCATATCCAAAACCCGGATTAACTGAATTGTTTTATTTTATAACTGCATCTTTTTTTCAGTAAAACTCATGTCAAGGAAAACTATATTTTTGTTTTCTAAATGTATTAAAAATAACTCCATAATATGGGAAAATAATTATAATTTTACTGACTGAATTACTGTTCTTGATTTATTTTATTTCTTAATGTCTTATGTAATATGACTGTTATGTATATGGGGTGTGGGAAAACAGCATAGATTGGAAGATGTATATTGTATTTTTACAGTCATGATGAATAATCATGCTCATAAAAAAAATCATCTCTGTACTAAAAACTGTCATTATTTTCTTTTTAAGTTATTGTATATGTTACTTTTTTCTTTTTATATATTATGGGAATTTCAATGAAAATGGTTAATTGAAAAAACACATTAACATGCTGAGTTGTTCTATAGCCAGTATTGAGAGTGCTGGTTACAACTGGCACCCCTGCTTTGCAAGCCTTGCGACTGACAAATGGGAGGGCAACACTGGAATGATTGCTCATACTGATGATGTGCACAACAATATCCAAAACATTCCATCAGCTTACAGCAGACAAGTATTGTATGCAGAAAGGCCCCTTCTGTGGTAAAAAAATCAGTCGGTCAGTTGTGTCCCAGGAGCAGCATGATGTCCACAACAAATCTAACTAGATCCCAGCTTCTTCTTCCTAACATAAGCCTTGCTAGGGTGAGTCTGACTAAACAGACATTCTTAGTTTTGGGTGGGCTATTAACATCTTGATAAAGGATTTTATTTTTATAATACAAATTGACAATAAGCTGCCACAAGTACTTCTGCAGATTCCCAGCTTGTGCAAGAAACTAATCACTGTCTTTAACACCTGAGTATGGAATTCTCTCATTTTAATGCATCTAGATACACAAAGGCATGTAATACAGCTGCTGAAATGTGAAATGTACAGTTCCACAGGATATATATCCATCCCTTGCAATTTCCCTTCTATAAACACTTGACTTGCTATCTCTAATTCTCTTTCAATTATAGGAAACCCTAAAGTGTCCTTCAGCTGCTGAAGAACTTGAAAACCCTGTCTAACCATGGTTTTCTATTAGTCTCTACCATGACTGCATCGAACCTGCATTCATACTATTGCCAACAGGAATTTATGAACTTAATCTATAAACACCTGGCTAATCTCTGTTTAGCTGTGTTTTAAGGTCCCATCAGCCTTATAACTATAATGATACAAATATGCACCCTGCTATGGTTAACATAGCAAGCCAGCAGACTATTCTGTTTGGTTCACTGCACTTAAAACCTCTAGGCCTCTGCAGATAAAGCATTTGAGTATCAGTAGATATCCTTCCAACCTAGCTCTGAAAATCATTACTTTTAAGCTTCACACTCATTCCAGCTTTAAAGATATCTAGGTTTCTTTCCACAGTACCTTAGACTCTTATTTTGACCTTCTTCTGATACATTCAAACCTGCCCTCTTATAACAACATTAAAGGTCTTCCATCTCAAGAACAGATAGTAGAATTCATGTTAAACACTTTGCATATATTGGTCAAGCCATCTTGGAATAACAGATATGCAATTGCCATCTCTGAAAAGAAATGGCTTAATGTTCCTTAAGCCTTCCAGTGCCTTAGCCCACTACTATTCCAGTTCTGATGGTGAATTGTATGGTGAAAAGGAGGCCAATATCTTAATGTCCACATTCTCTACCTGTAGGCTTTTACCACATAAAACAAAATCAGATCTACTTCTTAGATGGGCCGGCTCTAGTAAAAAGGTGTAGTTAGTCACAATACCTGGCTCTACGAGCTGGAACATATCCATCAAGCCAAATAGCACCCTCTGAGTTTGACAGTGGAGCATAAATAAACAGCGACCCCGCCCCCCACCCCTCCAACCTATCTGGGACTTCGATTGCCATAGTTGACATTAACATTCATGCTTAACTATCAGGGTCCTGTTGATGGAGTCTATTATGCATGACTTGCTATGATTCTTATTTTAAGACTCCAATATAATAACAAGCTTTATTATTCAAGCTATCAAACACTGCATTCATCATCGTATTTAAAATCTCTCCATATTATTTTATAGTCCTTTGGCATCATTGCCAACCTGGTGTTGAAAGGTCATAAAGAACTCTAGTGAATGGTAATAAGGTACGTTCACTGATGCTAACTAACCCATAAAGGTCTGTACATGATTAGCCATCTGCCATCATCATTTATCTATTCCTTTGATTCTCTGGAGACAATATAGAGTTCTGCCTGACTGCCCTGCCTACACACAAATGGCAATGTACCCCACCCTGCTTTTAATCAGCTTCACCGCCTCAGTTGTCATCAGCTTTTTTCCAGCAGCAATGCTAGAGGAATACACTGCCTTAATAAATATGGTATCAACTCTGCCCTCTATACAGATGCACCCAGGCACATCACATTAAGAGATTCTGTCCCTACCCCCGGTGTGTCATCTTGGGATAAATGGGAGCCATGCCCAAGTCAGCCACCAAATGATGCAAACCTTGGCACTAGATGGTTGTCACTTTTGAAGTGACACCCCAATCACATGTGCAGAAATGTGAAAAAGGGGTTGTGGATGGATGGGTGGATGTCCACATCTTTTATAAGATTCTTACAGGTGACTCTTTGTCTCCAGATGCCATGGGGTTATTTTGGATGCTACACAAGGCCACTCTGTTCTTTCTTTCAATATTTTGTCAACCACAAAAGTCCTACTGACTATCTTAAAAACAAAATGAAAAATCCAGATAAACAGAATAGTTTAACAAACATTAGAGAATGGGCAAACTGTACATCAGCACCCTGTCTCCAGCAGGGTATTAATGTACAAGTAATGCCCACTGACAAATGAGTTTGCCACTTCATGGCAGCATATCAAGCTGCCATGGAGTTCAGACTCCAAAAACAAATAATGGCAGCTATTGTTTTATGCTCACTACGCAGTGGTTCTGCTATTTAGTGAGCGTAATATGTAAAACAAAAAAAAAGGAGAGAGTGTGTGTGTGTGTGTGTGTGTGTGTGTGTGTGTGTGTGTGTGTGTGTGTGTGTGTGTGTGTGTGTGCGTGTGTGTGCGTGTGTGTGTGTGTGTGTGTGTGTGTGTGTGTGTGTGTGTGTGTGTGTGTGTGTGTGTGTGTGTGTGAGAGAGAGACTGAGAGAGAGTGAGAGTGGTCTTGTGTGAGTGTGTGTGTGCATGAAAGCAGAGGAGACTGTGTGTATGAGAGAGAGACTGAGAGAGAGAGAGAGTGATCGTGTGTGAGTGAATGCTAGTATGAAAAGAGAAGACCCTGTGTGTGAGAGAGACTGAGAGTAAGACCAGTCTTGTGTGAGTGTGTGTATAGAAGCAGAGGAGAGTGTGTGTGTGTGTGTGTATGGGAGAGAGAATGGGCTGTATGTAAAAGTGTTTTACAGGATTATTCTTTTTGAAGCACTATATTATTTTTTATATATGCTTGATGTAAAATGCTTCCTCCCAACACCATTAACTTATACTTCAGCAAGTTTGAAACATTAGATGGAGGAAGTATTTTACATTAAAAAAATATATAACAAATAATATAGCAATTAAAAAAAGATAAATAAACAAGTATAACACAACAATTTTACAGAGACCCCATTCACTAAGTGCAGTAATGCCCTCCAGGGGTGTAGAGGCCCTCTGATTGCAGCACTGGGCTTCATAACACCCCTGGGTGGGCATTAGTTACATATTAACACACACCCTGTCAAGCATTATTCCTTGCATAATACACACATACACACACACACACACACACACACATATATATATATATATATATATATATATATATATATATATATATATATATATATATATGTGAAGCTTAATATACTGCAACAACCACTGTCATCATCCATCAACAGATCAAGGAAAAGCAATCCTTCCCTATAACCTCTTCACTTTGATTCCATCTATTCCTCCAACTTCTCACAGATGTACTTCAGTATAAAAACAATTAAGAAGTTCTGCAACTCTAGTATAAACCAAATAAGAAGTTTTGTAATCACTGTTTTGTAATCACTGATATTAAAGTCTTCAGGAAGTAACGCACTGCATGACTAATCTTTTCAAAGACTTCAAGGTCTTCCCCTGGAACCTATGACTTTTCTTCAGTCTGATTTCCTTCCTGTCATGCACTTCTGGTCCTTGAACCTCTGAAGATGCCACCCCTGCTTATTCTTCAGGACATATCTGATGCATAACATTACATACCTGTCTGCTCGATCTGCACATCATGCGGTACTCATTCTTTCTACATGTTCACTATGATTATACACCATCATGGAGGCAAGAAGATCATTCCTCATGTATTCACCTAGACATGTGCCCCATAAGATCTACCATCACTGGCATGGGAAGCCAAGCTTTGATTCCCTGCTTAACAGCCTCTTTGCAGTATTCCACCTACTTGCATAGCACTGATTAATTATAAGCCACTGCACCCTTCCACTGGAATGGGCAAACTTATACCTGTCTTAGGGAGAATGCCAGTTAAAACGTGGAGCATCATTCATGTCAGATGGAGTGCTCCAAGTAGCAGAATGCTGGGTGCAGGACTGGTTGGAGTGGTAGAATGCTAGCTGGAGTACTGTGTGGACCATTATAGTGGCTTTAGTAGATATAGATGTCTGTCTCACCAACCAAGAGCTGGTATCTTGAGTGGTATTTCAGCTGGCAGTCATTTGATGTAAAGTGAGGTTTCAAGTGGAATTCCAGATGAATCATTGGAGTGTCTTGACCAGACATAGCTATTTCTTACAAATCCAGCAATCCTGTAATAGTAGATGAAGTGTTAACTCGCATGTGGAATACAATGCATGATAAGCAGATCATCAGACTAGACAGAGTTGTCTGTCTCACAGATTCAGCAGTGTTGTCTTGGGCACAGTGCCAGATGATAGATATCACATAGTCCATATAAGAAAGACAAAGTGAAGTGAGAAGTCAAGTTCCATTTGGGACAATGTAGGGTTTGACTAGATATAATTAACTTTCTCGCAGAGCCATAGAGTTGGAAATTGGAATGAAGTAAACAATCTGTGCCAGGTGAAGTGCCCACTGCATCAGCACAGGGCTCTCAATAGAAATTGATATCACAGATATGGACTGGCAAGTAAAGGCCAGATGGAACATATAAATGCCACACCAAATGCCAGGTGTCAAGAGCACAGTATGTTTGCTGCATGGAGTTCCATCTAGAGTACCAGCCACCAGGGTGTAGCCAATAATTCACATTTTATACTCAGACCTAAAGTTACTGGCCCCAGCCCCCATCTATAATTTTAAAACTGTACCTGAGCCTAAGGGCACATCTGTTTTAAGTGTTACCATTTATATCCAGAAAATGCTATTTTAAAAGTTCATTCCTTTTACACAAGCATTATTTGCATGCCTCTATACTGTAAATATTCATTACACACTTCTAAATATCCTGTACTTTCTGAGTGAAGTTTCCAAGAGATGATCATAAAAATGTGCTCATTTGAGTGCACCAAGCATGCCTAGCTGCACCCTTGCCAGCGAGCAGTGGTAGAGAAGGAGAGTCAGATGAACTAAGATAGATAGATAGATAGATAGATAGATAGATAGATAGACAGACAGACAGACAGAGTATAGGACCAGCTGCAAGTAACATAAAATGATTGTACTTGTACTGTGGACAGTTACTCTCAGGATGACATAGGTATGGATATTAGGCAAGAAAAAGCCTTCTGATTTTTATCTGTTTGATGACTCCCTCTAATGACTGATGTTTGTTTTAAGACAAGAGAGTTGAAGACCAAAAGGTAAAAATAGAAATAGCAAAAATGAAAAGAAATAAAAATCATATCACAAAAAAAAAAAAAAAAAAAAAGATAAGTCTATCCTAGTCAGTTGTAGGCTGTTGTGCAACTGTCTGGTTTTTAATCTTTTTTGCAGGTTATAGGAACTGAGAAAAAGAAACTGTGTAACTTATTAATGTCCACTGAGTAGCATTCACATGTAATTTTACAATTCAATCAAGAAGAATGATAGAGTTAGTGACAGCAAACTTGAAAACTCTGTTGCATTCCAGACACCAAGAATCTTCTTTATATGATGCATTATTGTTTCTATGTTGCAGAAAGAGTTTTTGATTAATTAAATAAATGGTGGTCACATTCCCTGTGATTTACTTAACAGAAAGTTTAGCATTTTAATTGGAAAAGTAATGTCTTTTGCCACTTCTGACAATGTTCATCTAACATTTTAAATTGTCAGGAATTAATGATGACTTGTTGACACCAACATAAATTCACAAGTGAAGTATGCCTGGAAAGAAAATAAATATGCTTAAATATGATCTAAAGTTCATATATATTTCAGTTACTTATGTGTATTTGGTAAATATTTATACTCCACTTAGTGTAACACAATGTGTGTGTGTGTGTGAGTGTGTGTGTGTGTGTGTGTGTGTGTGTGTGTGTGTGTGTGTGTGTGTGTGTGTGTGTGTGTGTGTGTGTGTGTGTGTGTGTGTTGTAGGGACATTAGTGCAGAATCTTACTTAACAGCATTAACTCCCTCTCTTTTAAAAATGTCTTGTTACTGCAGTTGCTGACCCAAGTAATTGAGGGCAGAATCTTCAAATTCCCTCTTTCATAATGGACAAGGCTGAAGCAATAAACAGTTTAATGTGTGTGTGTGTGTGTGTGTGTGTGTGTGTGTGTGTGTGTGTGTGTGTGTGTGTGTGTGTGTGTGCGCGCGTGCACTTTCCTCTATATTCCTCTGCTTCATGTGTAAGCAGTTAATAAACACACCTTAGAACACGGTGATAATAAGGAAACCTCTGGCAGGTTTTATCTTGTTAGGAAACGGAGCTCAATGAATAAAAAGGCAGTCCTCTTACAATAATTCTCACTAGGTATGCAAGGCTGAAATTCATCCTGTCCACATCTTGAACATTAAAATGACTTGGACAGTTGTATTAAAATGCAAATTCCCACTCTCTTTGCTGTTTTATATCAGACGTGTTATACAGTTTGCCAGTATCGAGTGAAAAATATTACCATAATAGGCCTCCAGGGAGTGATTTAAAAAGAATGCCAAACATTACTTATTTGAGCACTCAGATATAATTATCTAACACTTTTAGTCTTAGGGAAATTAAAACACTGGTACAATGACCATTTAAAATGAGTTAATGCCGTATTATCACCACTTGGTCCTGTTAATTCTTTCAGATAAAGTCTTGCTTCATTGCTTCTGTAGACAAAGTTGGTAATTGTTAAGAAAAATTGAGGTTAAGGACTTGAGGACCCTGAAACCCCCTCCAAGAAGACATATGCAGTTTTGTCTGTAATTGCAGATAGAATGCCATTTGATAAAAATAGAAATGCAAATGTGCATTGACAACAATATGACCTTTCAATCATATTGCTGAAGGTGGTGTATTGTGCTGTTAAGAGGGAGTTTTATAGATTGTTTTACAGATTAATAAATAACTTAAGGCTAGAGGAGTCACTAGCTGGATAAATAACATAAGCTGCTTTATTTGTTTTCCAGCTCGGTATCAGCCTGTCCCTGACCTGGTGCCCTTGATAAATAATGCTAGGAAAGCTGGCACATACAAGCTATTCTAGGGGGGATGAAATGCATCAAGCACTAGTAGTCAAAATGACTAGAGGCTAGACTCTTCTATTATGCCTTGCATCATTAATTGAATGCCTTGGCAATATGACAAACATGTTTGCTACAGCTATGATTGATATTTCAAACCCAAGTGCAGTCACAATGCTTTCTCTGACTAACTCCATTGTGACCTCATACATACTAAAAATCTTATATATGAAACTATTATAATAGCTGCAAACTAAGCATCTAATAGTTTGCCTCACACAGCCTTTTTTATTACATAATAATCATGTAAAAAATCATAATGCTAGCATTAAGGCAACTTGCATAATAACACCAACTGAAAGTCAGCAGATGTGACATGTTTTCCGGACTTTTTTGTATTTTCTTTGGTCATATTGGGTCGACAGTTTCCCTCATTTGTAATAACAGTCAGTAGCTCTCTCTATTTAATAATGACGGTATGCTGCAATGCATTTGAAGAATCTGTCCTAGAACCTGAGCATCATTCTGTTGGGACAGAACTTTTCAGAGTCCTTGATTTTCAGTTGGTTAGTTGTTGTACCATGTTATGATAACACTACTACCTTTCTAGGAAAACTTATTTCTTTATTTATCGTTACGTTTTAGCTTTTCATGATTCTGCAGATCTTTCTCTGTAGTCGACTTGTGGTTTAGTTATCATTCTATCGTACCATTTTATGATCATGTTTTTCTTGAACCGTGTTATGCTACATGTTATTTGCAATTATATATTTGATAATTATACCGACTGCAGCTGTTTTCAGTAGGTTGTATCACAATTCTCTACATTATAGTGTGCCCCAGTTATGTGAGCGATTATGTTATAATCTGTTCTACTATGAATTTGTTAAACACTGCTAACTACTGTATTCTTAGCTTTTTAAATAAAATATGGCACTAGAAAGATCTCCTTGTTGGAACATTTACCATACGTGTTATGACAAAGATTGCTCTGCTGCACATTTTGTTGGCTTGTTTGCCAATATTGTTTGCTATGAATATGAAGGCATCACACTAGAGTTTATTACCTCACTCCAGTACCTATCATTGTACATATGCAGCACTGAAGTTTCATAGTTGTGGTGTATGTTTCCAAGTCCTATACATTCATAATTCCTGAGCCACCTGAAGCCTTTTATTTGTGTGATAGCAGCATTTGTTGACAGCTACTTAAGTCTAGCCAGTTCAGTAGCAATTAAGTATGCCTTCAAAAGCATCTGGCATTTACATGTCTTCTCTTGTCATGCAGTCAAAAAGAATCAGTCATGCTTGATGTAAGCAACAGTTTGCACAATGATCATCAAAGGCAACTACTGTCAGGCTACGGATCAAGCCATTGAGACCACAAAATAGTAAATGAGTAGCACAGCTGAAACATTTAGATAAAACCAGAAATAAAACAGATAACTATTAGAGACTCTGGTGGCATGGAGAGATAATGCACGGATCACATTCAGGGTTTGATTAGTGGCTCTGGTGTCTAATGGAACTGGCAGGGAAGATTAAGCTTTCCTATCTTTTTTTTAATTTCTCCAAATCTTTTGGGTTTGTAATACCACAATGGGAATGGACACCATTCCTAAGTCAAAGTACAATTAAAATTCATGAAATTAGTATTGTTTCAATCTTTGATGTAAGCCAGAAGTGCTCTTCGTAGCAGCCGCAATGTGCCCAGTAATGACTCCTTCTGCAATTCGTATGGGGTTGCAGGTATTGGTAACATATCTAAATACAATTGTAGATTCTTTTTTATAAGACTCGTTGTTCCTACTACTACTGGAACTGTCTGGGTATCTTTCTTCCACATTGCTCTCATTTCTGCCTGCAAATCCTGATATTTTATGACTTTGTGTCTCTCTCTACGCAGGACACTGTAATCACTGGGTATAGCAATTTCAGTTATCAATGCTACTTTCATCTTCTTTTCATGGACAACTATATCTGGTTTTCTTGCATCTGTCTTTTGAACTGTTGGTAATGGCTGATCCCATGTGATGTAGACGTCATCATTTTCTGTGATGCTTTGTGGCTCATTTTTCCAATGTTTTTAAGCTACTTCATATTATAATGTTTGTGCAATAATTAGTGCAACAGTCTTGCACATTATTATGCCTTTCAGTACACAGTCTTTCTGCCATTAGTATGTTATAACTAGCAGCAAGGTGTGCAACTGTTTCCATGCTTTACAGAACCTACATTTGTCTGTTTCTCCCACATGGTCAATGGCTTTCTAAACCAATGTGTATGTAGTCTACTATCTTGGGCCGCCAATATTAACCTTTCTTCTTTTGGTTTGAATTCGCATGTTCTTAACCATTTCTGCATTTGATCCTGATTAACATGAGGTTGTTCCAGGAGTTTTCTATTATTGCAACTATATTTATGCATTCTTCATATTTCTCGCCTTCTTTGATTTCCATTCCCGCATGATGCCAATATGCTTCTGCTAGACTAAGAAGGGAAGTTATCTTAGATTTATTCTCCTCATGTTTCAAAATTTTCACTATGTTCCGGTCTTGTGAGGTCAACAGATGGTTCAGCGAATGCTGTTTCACCGAAATGGGACATTCGTGAGTGGATTTATGCGAAAGTGCGTTTTATCAAAAATGCACTTTCGCGTAAATTAGTAGGTAAAACAAAAAAACTAAATTATTTAAATAAAGAAAAAACATGTGGTTTACATGTTAACTTAGTTGTACATCAACGCTTAGTGTTGATGTACAACTAAGTGGACTGTGGTTGAGATCGTAGTGCAGTGGGGATGAGGGAACATTCCTTTTTCCCCACTGTAGTGGGATCTCGGAGTGAGAATATTAAAGTAGGAGGTTGTGGGGGGCATAGCCCCCACATGGGGGTGCAGGTGGGCTTGCACCCCTGTATAAAAGTGTTTTAAGTGTTAAGTTTTTTTTTTTGTTATGGATTTACACAAAAGTGCGTTTTTGTTGAAACGCACTTTCGTGTAAATGCATTTGCGGATTTACGTTTTGGTGAAATGCAAATTCATTAGAATGCAGTAGATCCTAACAGATATGTATGTAGTCCCATGGCTGCAGATCTATACATGTAATCAATTTCAAGGAGGCCCATACCTCCTTCAGAATATAATCTTGGTATGCACTAACCTTTATAAATCATTTGATGAGCATGAAGCATCCTTCTTGTTTTCCTGACTAATCTATCCAACACCTTTTGAGGCTAGTCAGTCACTTCAAAACTGTAAGTTAGAACAGGAAGAGCAAATTGGTTTATAGCCTGAGCTTTGCTCCTAAACGTCAACGCTGTTTTCAGGATTAATTTAAGTTTTCTAAAATATTCCTTACTGAGTTTTATTCACATTTGCTCATGTTTTAATGTTGATCCTTCACCAATTCCAAAATATTTATACACCCCCTCTTGCTCAAGTTCTTTTATATCACATTCTTGACCCAAACTGATGTTTTCTTGGTGCTGCAGATTTCCTGTTTTATAGGTTGCTCTTGCACATTTATCAAGACCAAAGAACATTCTTATATCATCTGAAAAAATTTTGACAACTTGCAGTTGTGCTTTCAGTTCCTCATCTGATGAGCTATACTGTTTTAAATTATCAACAAAGAGAAGATGAGATGTGTTTATACTTTTTTGCTTTCTATGAGCCAAATTATAGCCATGACCTCATCTGTTAAGCAGACAGCTTAATGGGCTAAGGGCAAAGCAAAAGAGCAGTGGTGAAAAAGAGTCACCCTGAAATACCCCCCTTTGGATTTGTATCCCTAAAATAATAATTTGGCTTAACTGCAAAGTGGTTTGCCACTGCTTCATACCCACTGTGATGTAGTTTATCAGTGTAGGATGTATATTATACAATTTTAGCACTATTTTATCCATGCCTGTGGGATACTGTCAAATGCTTTTTTGTAGTCTATCCAGTCATACTTAGATTCTTCCCCTTTTTGCAGTTCTCCACTATGACTTTATATAACAACATATAATATCCAAGAAACACACTTCCTGAACAAGGAGCCAGAGGAGTAAAAATCAAAGACTTCAGAATTTTAACAACTCCTCTAAGAAGACCCAGCAGCTGGTATTTTATTTATTTATTTCACATTTATTAACCGGGTTAGTCCAAATGAGTTTTCAAACAAACCCATTTTCAGTGGAGATCTGAGGGGAAAAGCCTCAGCAAACATAAGTAAAGATAAAGTGACAATATATAAATATTAAATAATCAAAATACAAAATAATTGTAAAAAAGAAAAGGTTATTAACTATTTGCATTGCATTGATAGTAAGCAACCCATTTTCAGCGGTGACCCAAAGGGAAAGAGCCCCAGCAAACATAATCAAAGATAAACATACAGGACAAAAACTATTAAAAATAACAATGCAAAAATGAAATTAATTATAAAGAGAAAAACAAAAGAAAAAAATTATGAACATTAAGCGTTGCATTGATAGCAGTGGTCTAAAATATACTACATATGAGAGTAAAAACAAAAAGATAATCGTTGTTCAAAATAAGGACAATGTGCATACAGTGATAGAAAGGGGTGGGGCGGATAAATAGTGTGGAGAATGGGAAGGGGGAGAGAAAGGAGGGGGCTATAGTAGGGCTATAGTAGTAGAGCTGGGGGTCTAGGAGGTTAGTTTAAGCATACATTACTAACAGAGAAAGAAAGTTAGGAAATGAAACAGGTTATACACTAGGACAGACTAAGACTATGTGTGGTCAAGGCAACGGCATAGTTTCAAGTTTAGTAGGTGAGATTTAGGCTCCTTTTTAAAACAGGGAAAGGAAAGGTTGGATCTAATATGCAGAGGGATTTTTTTTCCAATTTAATGCGACAGAGTGCTTGTAAAGTAGTTTGCCAATATTCCTTTTGGGTTTATAAACTGAGAGAAGATGCTGATCAGCACTCCGGAGAGGCCAGGGGGGAGACCAGGGCAGGCAGAGGGGTTGTTAAGTATGGAAAAGGTAGTGTGGAGCTGGAATTGTAGGAGAAGGTGTGGAAATTTTAGCCATTGAAGTTTGTTTAGTGAGAGGCAGTGATGTGATGAAAGTGATTGGTTTAGAATAAATTTGGCAATTTTGTTGTATGTTTGTTCAAGTTTCTGCATTGAGGTAGTTTGGATATTGATAAGGATGCGGGAATCATATAGAAGACTAGGTAAGATTGGTTTAGTGTTGGTATATATGAAGTGTGTATCTGTAATTTTTTGAAGTCTGATAAAGCATTCCTAGTGAACATGAAAGCACTTACTCTATTTTAACAAAAGTTTGATTTTATGTATACCAGCTGTTGATTCTTCTTAGAGGAGTTGTTACAATTCTGAAGTCTTTTATCTAATAACAAATGATCCTTTGTTCCACATTTTTTTCTTTTATTACCATTTTGTTCTTTTGCCATAATGAGTTTTCTTTCAAATGACTATAAACTCTGTCAGCATTAATTCCAGAGTATAGTTTATATGTCATCAGAAAACAAGTTATTGGTCTATAGTTTTTAGGGTAGCTTGCAGGTTCACTCTGAAATAAGAGCATTGTTTTTCCTGTTGTTAGCCAGGCTGGTGTCTGTTCACGGTGTGCATATAAATAGTTCTTAGTCATGGCTAAATCTTCTTGCAAAGATGTTAATACTTTTAGCCAGAAGTTAGGTACTACATCTGGGTCTGGGTTTTTCCAATTAGAGGCTTTTCTTAACTTTGCTTCAATCTCTTTGGCCATTACTTTATCCCTTTCATATCCTGTACATTTGAACTTCTCATTATTTCTTTTACTTCTTCTATCCATTTAGCATATTATTTTCCACAGGATCTTCATAAATATTTCTCCAAATTGTATCTATTTCTTCTTTTTTGTTGGTGGTCTTTCAATTACATTTATCTTGTTTCCTAATCCTCTATAATACTTTTTTGTGTCACTCATAAATTGCTTATTTTATACTTTTCCTTTATATTTACCTGTGTATCTTTTAAGTTTTTCTGCCTGTGTTGATATTTTTAGTTTATTATTTGTGATAGTGCATGATAAATCCTGCTCTATTAGTGTACTACACATTGCTTTTATCATGTCTATCTTTCTGAGTATTTTTGTTCATCTTTTCCCTCTTCTATACTCTTCTAACAGTGACACTTCTTTTCTTAACTGCTTTATAGTTTCCTCTATTCGATACTTCCATGGTGGCATTTGATTTCTCCCCATCCTTTACCTTACTACCCTGTGTTCTTGTGGTAGGACTTTATCTGTTATTGATTTGGATACACAGTAATGTATCCTATTTATTTCTGTTATATCACATTAATCTCTATGGACAATCCTAATTACTATGTTCATTTGTTGCATCATACGTCTAACTTTTTGGGCTTTATTGACCTTTTGTAGTCTATTTCTTTCATTGGTCTTAATATGTCTATCCATATCGATTAAATCAATCAACTCTTCTCTTAGATCATTTTCTTCTGGACTAAGGGCACATTCATTGTTAGTCATTTTTGCAGGCATTCTATAGAAAGTTCTAGAGCTTCTTCCTGTGCCACAGTCTCTTCAGTTTCCCCTTGTGTCATCCATCGCTCTTTCATATGGGAACTCAGTGGCCTATCACTCCACAGCATTGACTGTGTCAGAGTTGCCACAGTTTCCTGTTCTTTGTTTTGCTGTACAGCTCCAACTGAACCTTTGTACTAGTTTTCATAGGTTCATAGGTTCATAGGTTCATACTAGGCTATCTGCCCGAGGGCATTTACAAGCCTAGCCCATCGTTTTGTGGCTTACGCCACCCCTTTAGTATGGGGAACTATACCCATTATTTTGCTGTGCCTCTGTCGAGCAGTGACACTGAGGTAATCCCTGGGGTATATCTGCGATCTTCCATCCATTGGTCAAGATTACTCTTGAACAAGGCCAGCGAGGTGCTCTGCCTCACATGTACCGGGATTTTGTTCCACAGCATAGGGAGTCTTTGGGTGATGAATCTATCCTCCAGCACGTCCTATTAGTAGCCGTGTCAAGGTTTAAGTCTCCGCCCTTGTGGCTCTGATGGATCTAGATTTTTTGAGGTGAAGCATATTCATCAAATCTGGGTTTGACATGGCCTTGTATGTTAGGCAAAGGTCACCTCTGAGCAAGCGGTGCGACTGAATAGAGCTGGAGTTCTTTCAGTCGGGCAGCATAGGACAGATTTTTGAGACCCTTTATCCTTTTGGTGAGGAACTTTGTGGCCTCTCCAGCTGCTGCAAGTGTCGGGTCAGATACATTCGAATGGGGCATTGTACTCAATCATTGGTCTGATGAGTGATGAGTAAAGGGAGACTATGACCTCCCTTGATCTAGATGAGAATCCCTTCATGATAAGGTGGGCAATGTAGAAGGTCTTCCTAACTACTTTAGCTACATGGGTGTCGAATGACAGACTACTATCAACCTGGGTCCCCAGGTCCCTGATAACTTCTTCTGTGCTCAGTGGATTGCCACCTATTTGGTAGCTAGGGGTAACCTTGTTTTTCCCGAAGGGTATGACTATGCATTTTTGGCATTTAACTTTAGGCCGTGGCTCTGGCACCAGTTATCCGTTTCTGTGAGACCCTTCTGAAGGATATCTGTGTCAGATGTGTTTTCTACTATGGCGCCCAGTTTGCAGTCATCTGCAAACTTTGTCAGCCATAACCCTCCTGTGTTTGCTTGTACTTGGAAAAGTAGATGCCAAACAAGAGTGGGCCCAGGACTGAGCCCTGTGGGACACCACTTGTGACAGGCTTTGAGTCTGACATGGCGCCAGCAGCTCTGACCCTGTGGGTTCTGTCACTCAGCCAGTTTGCAACCCATCTTGTGATGTATGGGTTGACATTTAAGCTGATGAGTTTTTCAATGATACCCGAATGGGGTATTGTATCGAAGGCCTTAGCCAGATCGAGGTAGGCTGTATGGACTGCCTTTCCCTCATCAATGGCTTTGGTGACTGTTTCGAAAAGTCAACCAAGTTTAAAAGGCATGATCTGCCTTTGACAAAGCCAAACTGGGTTGGATCCAAAGTCTGCAAATTCCCTATGTCTTTATTTATGAGGTCCATTATGATCCTCTCCATGGCTTTGCAAATAAGGCTTGTCAAGCTAATGGGCGGTAATTTCCAGGGTCGGTGGAGGCACTGCCTTTGTGAAGTGGTACCACAGTTGCAGTGCGCCACTCCTGTGCACGTATCCAGAGGTAAGACTTTGATTAAACAGCTGTCCTAGCTGTGGGTTTAATTCCTCATTGAGTTCATGGAGCACACAGCCGGGGACACCATCAGGTCCCATGGATGCTGTGTTTTTGCTTTGGAGAGAGCAGTTCTCACTTGGGCGCTGGAGATGTTTGGGGGCTGCAATCGTTTGGTATAGATATCTCTCCTTTTGGGGAGGGGAGAAGTTTGCACTGAACCTGTCAGCCAGTATGTTGGCAATGTCTGTAGGATCAGTAATCTTCACATCATTTTGAACTAGCTCTGAGCATATCTGGGAGTTTCCTCCCAGGTTTCTAACATAGCTAAAGAAGGCCTTATGATTGTCTTTTGAGTCTTTAGCTATTTTTCTCTCAAAATTTGCTTTGGATGATTTTATGAGAGCTCTTAGTTTTTACTTATAGTGATCAAGGGTGTCTTACCTTTTAAGGATTTTGCTCTATCTTGTAGTAGCTTCCTCCTTTTGTTGTAGAGTTTGTTTATGGCTGGGGTCCACCAGACTGGACGCTTGCCTTTGGTACAAAGAGTCTTTGTTTTGCTTGGGATTGCCTTATCCATGCAGTCCTGCAGGTGCTGGTAGAAGGCATTTGTAAGTGATTCAGCGGCTTGAGTACTGTTTTCCGCCGGCTTGGGGCCCTTAAAGGAGACCACACTAGTCTTTAGAAGTGTGAAGTCGGCTTTTGAGAAGTTCTTTACTGTGGTCTTTTTTATTTCAGGTGGGGTGGGATGAGGACCTCCAGCGAGATTAGTTTGTGGTCTGATCTCACCAGTGAGGGGTACACCTCCGGTGTTGAACATTGTGCTCCCATGTTCGTGATGATGAGATCAAGTATGTTATCTCCTCTTGTGGGGATGGTGACTAGTTGTTCCATGGCATTTGAGTTTATGAATTCCAGGAACTTTTGGGCTAGGGTGTTTGGGCTTGAGTAGTGTTCCCAGTCTATATTAGGGTAATTGAAGTCACCTAGTATGATGGTGTTTGGTGATACATTTATCCCTCTAGTATTTTCAGGAAGGCCATGTGAGGTTCCTGAGTTTGTGAGGGTGACCTGTAACATGCTACAATTTGCAGAGCAGTCTTGCCTATGGTTAATTGCACCTGGATGGTCTCAGATGCATCGTGCGTTGCCACCAGTCTTGAGGTGTGGGTGTCCTTGATGAATATGGGTACTCTCCTCCTTTCTTGGAATTGTCCAGATTTTGGGGCCGGAACGCATGATATGAGGTAAAACCTGATAGCTGGGGTGCTCTCAGGAGCCTTGAACCAGGTTTCTGTCACAGCACAGACATCGATGTTCTCCATACTGAGAAGGGCCTCGAGTGCGTGCATTTTGAGATTTAGACTTCTGGCATTGAGCAGCATTACCCTTAGTTTTTTTCCTTTTTTGTGTTCTAGGGTGGTAGGTTTAGAATTTGAGCCTTGCCTAAAAAGGTACTATGGGGTGGCAAGAGCCTTTGCCAATATCCGGAATCCCAGGGTGACAGGTGCAAGCCGTCCCTTGGAGCAGCGTGGCTTGTCCAGCATGTCATCCCAGGCAGACAGACACTGGATCCCCTTTGAATGACACCAATGTTTAAGCCAATTGTTAAAGCTGATCATCTTATCTCTGTATTGTGGCATCATTCTTGGTGAAGGTAGGATACTGCTCAAGGTCAGGGTCATACCTGTCTGGGCTACATAATCAGAGAGCTCCTCAATGTCTCTTTTCATGTAGTCCAAGGAGGTACGTCTCAGGTCGTTTACACCAGCGTGGACAATGACTGAATCATATTTGTACCTGCTGTTGAGAGACCTGAGTGCTTGCGTTATGTGGCGGATTCTAGCGCCCGACAGGCAGCTTACTGTGACCTTCTCCTTACTCAGTCTGGTGAGCGGGACGTCAGTGTGTCTGACTATGGAGTCACCAATGACTAGTGTGTCTGGCATTGTGTTTGGCCTTAAGGGCTGTGACTGTTTGACACTCTGACTGTGAGGTCTATGTGTTGCAGGTGTTGTGTTCTGAGGTGGTGGTTGTTTGGGTGTCTGCTTTGGTGGCCTCTGCTGTTTTGGTAGATTTTTGATCAGAGCCTCGAGTATGTCTTTGTGTGTTTATGTGTATGATTTGAGGTTGTAATGGTAATATGTGAGACTGGGTCTATAGTGTGTGTGGTAACCTTCTCCTCCTGACTGGTCTTGCCAGTCCTATGTTGAGAGAGCTCAGCCTACAGTTTGGCCGTATAGTTGCATCTCTCGCATGTATTTGTGTTTTGTGGGAGGAGGAGAGGGTTGTCTGTGTACATGAGGCAATTGTAACATTGCCTCAATATTCCCAGGTTCACCAGCTGAGCAGGAGAGGACACTAGCAACTGATCCCTCGACATGCTAGAAGGAATAGACAAAAAAAACTTTAAAAAGATTCCGGGGACGTGGGTGACCGAGAAATGGGGGTTGCCTTTTGGGGTACTATCTATGACAAGAGTGCCGTATCAAGGTAATAAGTACTGTAGGAGCAAGTGCTACGTTTAACAGATAGAGAATAGTCTACTTGGAGTCAAGTAGAGATGATCTTTTTAATTATAGGATACGCTGATTAGATCAGTAGTATAGTTCGAGGAAGGTAGTTTTAAGGGAAAATTTGAAGAGTGGACTTTAGGTAGCCCGAATAGTTTAAACCTGCTTAACCGGCGCTGCCCTAGTGTGCAACAGTAGCAACTCCGTGCTAAATCGGGCTAAATCTCGCTAAAGCGTGCTTTATAGCAGGGGCTGGAAAAGACAGGAAATGACCCAAATTGGCCAACAAACCACAAGTCACTGCCCTAAACCACTCCTCTGAGGACAAATGAAGGAGTTATGGAAATGACCCCTAGTGGCCAATAAAACTACAGTTTCAAGTCAGTAACCACCTCTCCGGGGGGCAGGGAAGCTGCTCAATGTTAGTCACTGCCACTGATAAACACAGAGACCCTCCTTCAGCCCAAGCAAAAATGGCCTCACAGAAACTTTCAAACAGTTCAGGAACAGCAAGCCTGTAACTGAACTTTTTTAACTCTCAGAAAAGTGGGAAAAAGCAAGATTTTTTTTTTTTTTGTTTTTACAGAGATAGCAGAGGTTCACAAGTAATATCAAGTTATAACAGTGCAGTAAATGACCCCACACAAGAGTGCTAGGTCAAGGACAGAAAATATGCAAGTTTTAAGAAAAAAACGATTTAAAATTAAGTGCAAACAGGAAATTCAGCAAACAGCTTTTGGTTGTGCTCTAAATACAGCTACTAATACAGAAATCAAGTTTAACAAGCCAGAAAATGCTCAAGCTAGGCAGCTATGCAGAAAAACTTAGCAAATAAACAGAGAAAAATACTTAAAATCTCAAAAGTGGCTCCTTCTTCTCTCAGCGTTTTTCCTCTTGGAGGGTGCTTCACCAACAGCCAACAAGCCTGAAAAGACGCTCAAACCACGAGGCAACTAGGTTTTAAGAGAGGAAGATGAAGGAGTTATGGAAATGACCCCTAGTGGCCAATAAAACTACAGTTTCAAGTCAGTAACCACCTCTCCGGGGCAGGGAAGCTGCTCAATGTTAGTCACTGCCACTGATAAACACAGAGACCCTCCTTCAGCCCAAGCAAAATGGCCTCACAGAAACTTTCAAACAGTTCAGGAACAGCAAGCCTGTAACTGAACTTTTTAACTCTCAGAAAAGTGGGAAAAAGCAAGATTTTTTTTTTTGTTTTGTTTTACAGAGATAGCAGAGGTTCACAAGTAATATCAAGTTATAACAGTGCAGTAAATGACCCCACACAAGAGTGCTAGGTCAAGGACAGAAAATATGCAAGTTTTAAGAAAAAACGATTTAAAATTAAGTGCAAACAGGAAATTCAGCAAACAGCTTTTGGTTGTGCTCTAAATACAGCTACTAATACAGAAATCAAGTTTAACAAGCCAGAAAATGCTCAAGCTAGGCAGCTATGCAGAAAAACTTAGCAAATAAACAGAGAAAAAATACTTAAAATCTCAAAAGTGGCTCCCTTCTTCTCTCAGCATTTTTTCCTCTTGGAGGGTGCTTCACCAACAGCCAACAAGCCTGAAAAGATGCTCAAACCACGAGGCAACTAGGTTTTAAGAGAGGAAGATGAAGGAGTTATGGAAATGACCCTAGTGGCCAATAAAACTACAGTTTCAAGTCAGTAACCACCTCTCCGGGGCAGGGAAGCTGCTCAATGTTAGTCACTGCCACTGATAAACACAGAGACCCTCCTTCAGCCCAAGCAAAAATGGCCTCACAGAAACTTTCAAACAGTTCAGGAACAGCAAGCCTGTAACTGAACTTTTTTAACTCTCAGAAAAGTGGGAAAAAGCAAGATTTTTTTTTGTTTTTGTTTTTACAGAGATAGCAGAGGTTCACAAGTAATATCAAGTTATAACAGTGCAGTAAATGACCCCACACAAGAGTGCTAGGTCAAGGACAGAAAATATGCAAGTTTTAAGAAAAAAACGATTTAAAATTAAGTGCAAACAGGAAATTCAGCAAACAGCTTTTGGTTGTGCTCTAAATACAGCTACTAATACAGAAATCAAGTTTAACAAGCCAGAAAATGCTCAAGCTAGGCAGCTATGCAGAAAAACTTAGCAAATAAACAGAGAAAAATACTTAAAATCTCAAAAGTGGCTCCCTTCTTCTCTCAGCGTTTTTCCTCTTGGAGGGTGCTTCACCAACAGCCAACAAGCCTGAAAAGATGCTCAAACCACGAGGCAACTAGGTTTTAAGAGAGGAAGATGAAGGAGTTATGGAAATGACCCCTAGTGGCCAATAAAACTACAGTTTCAAGTCAGTAACCACCTCTCCGGGGCAGGGAAGCTGCTCAATGTTAGTCACTGCCACTGATAAACACAGAGACCCTCCTTCAGCCCAAGCAAAATGGCCTCACAGAAACTTTCAAACAGTTCAGGAACAGCAAGCCTGTAACTGAACTTTTTAACTCTCAGAAAAGTGGGAAAAAGCAAGATTTTTTTTTTTTTGTTTTTACAGAGATAGCAGAGGTTCACAAGTAATATCAAGTTATAACAGTGCAGTAAATGACCCCACACAAGAGTGCTAGGTCAAGGACAGAAAATATGCAAGTTTTAAGAAAAAACGATTTAAAATTAAGTGCAAACAGGAAATTCAGCAAACAGCTTTTGGTTGTGCTCTAAATACAGCTACTAATACAGAAATCAAGTTTAACAAGCCAGAAAATGCTCAAGCTAGGCAGCTATGCAGAAAAACTTAGCAAATAAACAGAGAAAAATACTTAAAATCTCAAAAGTGGCTCCCTTCTTCTCTCAGCATTTTTCCTCTTGGAGGGTGCTTCACCAACAGCCAACAAGCCTGAAAAGACGCTCAAACCACGAGGCAACTAGGTTTTAAGAGAGGAAGATGAAGGAGTTATGGAAATGACCCCTAGTGGCCAATAAAACTACAGTTTCAAGTCAGTAACCACCTCTCCGGGGGCAGGGAAGCTGCTCAATGTTAGTCACTGCCACTGATAAACACAGAGACCCTCCTTCAGCCCAAGCAAAAATGGCCTCACAGAAACTTTCAAACAGTTCAGGAACAGCAAGCCTGTAACTGAACTTTTAACTCTCCGAAAAGTGGGAAAAAGCAAGATTTTTTTTTGTTTTGTTTATTACAGAGATAGCAGAGGTTCACAAGTAATATCAAGTTATAACAGTGCAGTAAATGACCCCACACAAGAGTGCTAGGTCAAGGACAGAAAATATGCAAGTTTTAAGAAAAAACGATTTAAAATTAAGTGCAAACAGGAAATTCAGCAAACAGCTTTTGGTTGTGCTCTAAATACAGCTACTAATACAGAAATCAAGTTTAACAAGCCAGAAAATGCTCAAGCTAGGCAGCTATGCAGAAAAACTTAGCAAATAAACAGAGAAAAATACTTAAAATCTCAAAAGTGGCTCCTTCTTCTCTCAGCGTTTTTCCTCTTGGAGGGTGCTTCACCAACAGCCAACAAGCCTGAAAAGACACTCAAACCACGAGGCAACTAGGTTTTAAGAGAGGAAGATGAAGGAGTTATGGAAATGACCCCTAGTGGCCAATAAAACTACAGTTTCAAGTCAGTAACCACCTCTCCGGGGCAGGGAAGCTGCTCAATGTTAGTCACTGCCACTGATAAACACAGAGACCCTCCTTCAGCCCAAGCAAAAATGGCCTCACAGAAACTTTCAAACAGTTCAGGAACAGCAAGCCTGTAACTGAACTTTTAACTCTCAGAAAAGTGGGAAAAAGCAAGATTTTTTTTGTTTTGTTTTTACAGAGATAGCAGAGGTTCACAAGTAATATCAAGTTATAACAGTGCAGTAAATGACCCCACACAAGAGTGCTAGGTCAAGGACAGAAAATATGCAAGTTTTAAGAAAAAACGATTTAAAATTAAGTGCAAACAGGAAATTCAGCAAACAGCTTTTGGTTGTGCTCTAAATACAGCTACTAATACAGAAATCAAGTTTAACAAGCCAGAAAATGCTCAAGCTAGGCAGCTATGCAGAAAAACTTAGCAAATAAACAGAGAAAAAATACTTAAAATCTCAAAAGTGGCTCCTTCTTCTCTCAGCGTTTTTCCTCTTGGAGGGTGCTTCACCAACAGCCAACAAGCCTGAAAAGACGCTCAAACCACGAGGCAACTAGGTTTTAAGAGAGGAAGATGAAGGAGTTATGGAAATGACCCCTAGTGGCCAATAAAACTACAGTTTCAAGTCAGTAACCACCTCTCCGGGGGCAGGGAAGCTGCTCAATGTTAGTCACTGCCACTGATAAACACAGAGACCCTCCTTCAGCCCAAGCAAAATGGCCTCACAGAAACTTTCAAACAGTTCAGGAACAGCAAGCCTGTAACTGAACTTTTTAACTCTCAGAAAAGTGGGAAAAAGCAAGATTTTTTTTTTTGTTTTGTTTTTACAGAGATAGCAGAGGTTCACAAGTAATATCAAGTTATAACAGTGCAGTAAATGACCCCACACAAGAGTGCTAGGTCAAGGACAGAAAATATGCAAGTTTTAAGAAAAAACGATTTAAAATTAAGTGCAAACAGGAAATTCAGCAAACAGCTTTTGGTTGTGCTCTAAATACAGCTACTAATACAGAAATCAAGTTTAACAAGCCAGAAAATGCTCAAGCTAGGCAGCTATGCAGAAAAACTTAGCAAATAAACAGAGAAAAATACTTAAAATCTCAAAAGTGGCTCCCTTCTTCTCTCAGCGTTTTTCCTCTTGGAGGGTGCTTCACCAACAGCCAACAAGCCTGAAAAGATGCTCAAACCACGAGGCAACTAGGTTTTAAGAGAGGAAGATGAAGGAGTTATGGAAATGACCCCTAGTGGCCAATAAAACTACAGTTTCAAGTCAGTAACCACCTCTCCGGGGGCAGGGAAGCTGCTCAATGTTAGTCACTGCCACTGATAAACACAGAGACCCTCCTTCAGCCCAAGCAAAATGGCCTCACAGAAACTTTCAAACAGTTCAGGAACAGCAAGCCTGTAACTGAACTTTTTTAACTCTCAGAAAAGTGGGAAAAAAGCAAGATTTTTTTTTTGTTTTGTTTTTACAGAGATAGCAGAGGTTCACAAGTAATATCAAGTTATAACAGTGCAGTAAATGACCCCACACAAGAGTGCTAGGTCAAGGACAGAAAATATGCAAGTTTTAAGAAAAAAACGATTTAAAATTAAGTGCAAACAGGAAATTCAGCAAACAGCTTTTGGTTGTGCTCTAAATACAGCTACTAATACAGAAATCAAGTTTAACAAGCCAGAAAATGCTCAAGCTAGGCAGCTATGGGAGACTCCAAAGTATTTTCATATGTCAACTGATAAGATGCTTTTTGCTCCACTGGTTTCTCCTTAATTTGGGTGTCCATTGCTCTATCCTGTTGGGTTGCTATCGGAGTTAAATTTTCTACACTAAATGTTTCAATTTGCAGGTAATCCATAACCTCAGTTTCTAATTCTTTAACTTTTCCATTACTAATCCTCTTTTCTACTTCTCCTCTTTGCTTTATTATTTTTTTGTATTGTAAAATTTTCCATATCTGGATGTCTTTGCCTGTATTTCTCTTCAAATATCTTCATTGCTGTTCTTTTTGCATTGATTAGTTTTACTTTCCCCTTTACATAACTATTGCAGCATATTAAATCTCTTTTTCTTTCCCATGTCCATGTTTCTTCTTCAGATGTCTTCTGCTCCTCTTGTTTCTCCTTACTTTGGGGACTAATTGTTCCATCATGCTGTGGTATGACTTGTGCTAGATGTTTTACACTGAATCCTTCACTTTGCAAATATTCCATAACTTCACCTTCTGTTTTTTTTTAACATCTACTTGACTAATCTTCTGTTATACATTCCCTTTTTGTGATCTTATTTTTTTATTGTGAAATTTTCCATAGCTGGGTGCCTTTGCCTATATTTCTCTTTGAATATCTTTGTGGCTGCCTTTTTGTGTTGATTAATTTGGCTTTCACCTTTGCGTAAATATTGCACCATATCAGATCTGTCTTTCTTTTCCATGTCTATATTTCTTTTTATTATCCCCTTCAAACACCTCTAAATTTTGTTCTTTAAATTTTTGCACTTCCCATGCTGTTTCTCCAAATGGCAAAAGATTTCTTGGTCTATACAGTGCTCTTCAAGGCTCTGTTGTATTAATGAACACAAATTTTTATTTGAAGCTTTTGACAGTTTTTCTTGTGGAAATGTTTTTCTTCCCTCTAATTTCTCTCTTAATCTTTTTGTATATCTTTTGTCTGGAAATTCTGGACTTTTTGCATAATAATAACAAATCATATTTTGTTTCTTATCCTCAATAGTCCACTCTATTATCTGTATGTCTCTTTTTTGGTCTATCAGTTTTTGTGATTTTTGTGGACAGCTACTTCCTTCTACAACAGCGGTCCATCCTCCCCTGGGCCTGGCCTAGCCCCATTGTAGGAATATTTCCATGTCTTGAAGATTATGCACTGTCACTTTTTTCCAGTCTTAGTAACAGTGTGCCTACCAGGATTGAGGTCTTTTTTATCCTGGGACTTGTGCATCCAGTCTTTATTTTTTTAACCTACGTCTGTCCATGATATATGCTATATGCTATTTAAAATACAGTCTATATAACAGTGTCATCTTGGTGAGATTTTGTGAAAAACAGGGTCTAGCTCACAAAGGTGCTCACCAAGAATTGAGGATGAATTCAGTTCCAGCAATACTTCTTTCTTTTTGATGATTTTATCATCTCTCAGTATCCTCTACTGAGAGGGTATAGAGATATCTCTGTAATAGAGTTCTGGGGGAGAACAGTTCAGAGAAAAACAGAAGTTTGGCTGGGGGACACTGTGTGGATGGGGACAGAGTTGCTTGCCATTGTTTCCTGATCCCAGTTAGTCATAGCATGAATGAATGATAGGCATGCAGGGGATGGGATATGGTGCTATCAAAAAACACCAGTCCAAATGAATGGCGGTAGCACACTCATTGCTCAGCCCATATCTCTGTTGAGTGAAGAAAAATGCCTAAGTTGAGCCCTGACTCAAAGATGACAGGTTTATTGGACATAGGTTTGTAGGTAAGTACTAGGCTAACTACCCTTGGGGGACATTTTAAACCTAACCAGTTTCCCTTTTTGTGCTCAAAATAATCTTATTTTGTTATAGATTGGCCTTACCTAACCCATGGTCAATAATTGTATATTACCCCTAATAAGATGAAATATGATCATACCATGATACTTTGAGGAGATCTATGCATAGGATAAAGCATTTAGGAACATCCTTTTTCCATTAATAGTACAGGTGGTAGTCCTGGGAAACATTTTCTGTTTCTATCTATAAATTTAAATTGCACTTGAAAATAGACAACAATGAATCTTGTTTTATTTGGAGGAAGAATGTGTCCCATAACAGTAGTATCCCCTGTGGGCATAGCTGTCAACCTCTCAGCACAAAAATCTGGACAAAGCCAAAAATAATGTGGGGTACAATGGCCCAAAATAGGGACACATTTTAAATATTGCTCTTATAAACTTATAAAGTTGTTAGAATTAAAGGTCTTGTATTACCATGCATTTTCTGAAGGATATGAAGTCTGAAACTCAAATGCCTGTCATTTTTTAGTAAATTCAATCCTCATGAATTTGCTGCAAAAACCCAGAAAATCACAAATTTTATGAGGAACATTCAAAAAAAATGAGACAATAATCTGGACATTCTGCGAAAATCTGTACAGTTGAGAGGTATGCCTGCGAGATATATCTATCCTACTAAACTGTTCTGCTGATGTTGCAAAAGAGATTTAGATCCCCAAACTGAATATTTCTGACTTGTGGATAGTATTTGTTCAAGTAGAATGAATAAGATCTCCTCGCGATGAAGTAGTACTGATGTCTTTCATCTGTGCTTTGTTATTACAAAAAAAAAAGAAAAAGAAATCACACAAGTTTTATTAAAGGGTTTTTTCTTCTCCTTCTTGTGGATGAATGCAGGTCAAAAGTGGACAGTTTTGTATTCTTTTCAGTGCTGTATCTAATGCAGAATATTACCACACACTTTATTAACCTACAGGAATGTCATCAGTCTATAGTAGTAGGTTAAATTATCCTGCAAATGGCATGGCTAGAAATCAGATTTATGCTTTGAGGGGAACTTGAGAGTCAATGCATCCTGATCAGTAGTACTATTCCACTTGAAAAACTACTGTGAGTTATTAAACAAAATTTAAAATCCATTCAAAAAATATATCAAGTGACACATTGTCTGAGATCATAGAGCCTATGTGCACAAACTCATAGACGACCTCCAACTCATAGTCAGTCAGTATGATTGATGGCTCATTGTTCACATTTTGGCCCATCACCTGGGTCCAGTTAAACACATTATAGGATCATAGGATCATAGGAAGTTACTAGGCTATTGGCCTTGAGGCCCTTATGAGCCTAGCCAAGAGTTTAGCCCATGCATAGACAAATCAGCATCCAGTACCCCTGTCCAGCGGGGATGCATTTTCTATTTCCCATCCAGTTATCCAGTTTCTGCTTAAAAAGGTGTAAAAATGTATTCTGCTTCATGTGGAGAGGGAATCTATTCCATATATGGGGGAGTCTGGGACACAAATCTTTCTCGCCAAATCCTTTTGATGTCATACACCAGGTTGAGGCCACATGTGCAGGTTACTCGAGTGGAGCTTGACTTGCAGATATGCAGCAGTCCCATCAACGCAGGTTCCAAGATTGCCTTGTATGCTAGACAGAGGTCACCTCTGAGGAGTCTGTATGAAACAGAGTAGTGGGATAGAGCTTTTAGCCTATCTGTGCATGGTAGATTTTTGAGGCCCTTAGTAAAAGTAACACACATCACACCCAGGTGAAACATTAATGTGTGTTGGTAAGTGCTCTGCTGAGAATTTTCATTTCACATAAACCAACTATATGCTGACCTGTGTCAAATGTTGCCAACTTCTGCACATAGGACAATAAATTCAGTGCAAGGAACATTCACTGCCATACTCAGCAGTTACACCTTCCAGACTCAAGCACATGCCAAAATCAGATTTCAGATAAATGTGTATCAACCATTGATTCCAAAGAAACAGGCATATATGACTTGCCATGGAGAACACACTTGAAGAGGTTATATCACTGTCATATTGTAATGGTTATAGCTCCCCTAACATGCAGTGTGAGACCTAAAACAGTGGCACTCTGACTGTGCCGTATCTCCAGTTTTTGGCTCAGCCACACCTATCTATTAGAACTGTCTGACAGACAGAGCTTACCAAATTCAAACCCCTGCCACTCATACCTCACACTCTAGTGAGCTGTGTAGGAAATGCATCTGTTTCAGGAGAGAGTAATGGAGGATGTCATAAAGAACACACTTCAAGGTGTGAAGTAAGAAAGGCTTTTGATGTTCATTTATCCAGTATAAATTATTCTGAGGGAACAAAAGGATGTAGTAATTTTAATAGTCACACAAGTGTGATTAAACCAATATCTCTTTTCGTGGGAAAAGCCACTTTTCTGTCCATATTTTTTGTACTAATAAATTCCTAGAATTGAACCTGTGTTTATCTGGGTACACATGATATACAAGTCAGTAAGAACTGCATATACCACAAGAAAACTCTCATTGAAGGATCACGGAATACATATTTGACTGGTATGAAATCTCCAATGTATTGCAAGAGCTTTATTATAAATAAAACTGAACAGAAGTAAACTGATGCAATGTTGTATGTGTCAGTACACTCATATTATGTTGTCTTTTACTGGAATTGAACAGCTGCCTACGTAAGTTCTCAATCTTCAGAATGGTGTATTAAATGCACACACCACAGGCAAAGTCTTACAACAGTTGTGAGACAGAACATATTTTAAGGCATGACATTATCACTGTGGTGCAAAGCAGTTGTTTAACCTAAAGGTAATGGCGAAGGCCTCTGTAGTGGATGTAATTCACCCATACCAGTATACATACTCACACTCATACTATTCAGTCACTGCTGGTTTTGATCACCTACCTATCTAACTACAAATGCTACAGGATACTGTCTTGACTGCAGGTGGGATAAGTCTTACTACAAATATGGGATAGAGTGTTTTTAAAGATATTACTTCATGTTATTGCACATGTGTGCCTTTTAATTGAAAGAGTGGTGTGATCTGTATTTTTGTCACAAAATATTGCATGAAAATAGGTGCACCCAACCACATGTGTTGCATAACATGGTCCTCCTTGTGAACATAGAAACATAATTGTGCACAATGTGTAAAGGACCTCATATTCAAACTCATAGCTTACTAAGCCAATAAGCTGAAGAACATTGCATCATTTCCTCATGCCACAGGAAAAAGCTTGTACTAGGTTGAGATAAAGCTCATTTCAACTAATGGCTTCATCAGTGCTTAACAAAACAGTTGTCTGTACTAAAATAGATAGAAAGTAGTGAAAGAGCCCTCCCCAGCTATACATGTACATTATATATGCCAGTGACACCATTCACATGTATATGTACATTCATACACACACACTGACTCTATGCAGGAATGGCTGGGTTCAAACAGACTATCTAACTGAGATCACATGCTAGATGATATTGAATGCATCACAAATGCCAAACAAGATATTTGTTTTGAAGAGTATCCATGCAGATTTAAAATGAAAACATCACAAAGTTTCATATGGTGATGTGTGTGTGCTAAAAAGGACTGACTGGAGGGGGAGAACACACTACCACTGTAAAGCTGCACTTATCTGACAGTGAAGCCATTCCTACTTAGCATGGCAGACACACACACACACACACACACACACACAAACACACACACACACACACACACACACACACACACACACACACACACACACACACACACATGCACTCACACGTGCCCTCACAGTAATCATTCACTAATAGATTCCAACCACCTGCCTATCTAGCCATAGAATCTAAAGAACTCAGTATCAGCAGTGAGCACTACAATAGGTGCTTGATTACATTGAGATACTGCACATTTGAAAACATTCCCCAGGATTCATGAAGCTTGCTCCAGGCGCCGGAGTAGCATCGGCAATCTAATGCCAAATATGGTCACTGAGCGATTCAGGTACAAGCTATTTCCACGTGCACTACTAGCGTACACCAGAGCTGCACAGCTCCCGGTGCATGTATGCTAATTACCCCATATGCAGCAGTGTAGCATGCAAATGAAGGTACATAGCAATTCATGAAGCGGTGCAGGTGTAGCGTAAGCATGAATAAATGTAAACCAAAAAAATGGTTTACATTTTTACAAACATAAAATCGGAGCCATGAAAGTGGACCAAACTTACATATTATAATGTTAATATATGCCAATGGCTAAATATATAGCCAATGGCATAAAAAATGCACAACACATAAAAAACAACGTTTAATGTCATGGCCACACTAATGCAAAGTAAAATTGCAGTGCATCGGTGTGCAAACGGGATCACAATGAAAATATATTTAGATGTCATAAAACTGCAATGTAACACAATTCATGAATTCCCCATAATAGTCAATGGTACGCATGCTGCACCACAACCATGGCGCAAGGGTTGCTAAGGGTGTGTGACAGTGTTCTGCATGGTAACTAGGAATTAGTAGTCAATGCCATGCAAATGAGTCAAGTAATACTGAATCGCAAACTCCCCACCAGCATAAGGATGTACCACACAGTGTAGTGGTACAACATCGAGTTGTGGCCTGGAGGTAAACATGACATCAAGAGAGGGGTGATCCACCATAGCTGTAAGAACATTGGAGCATTGCTAATCCGGGTTGCCTGTTGCTAAGTTAAGCCACAGGATAGGGGTGTGGAAGTAGCCATAGCTTTGCTTAGCTGAGAGCACACAAGGTAACCAAAAGTGCATGTGAACTTGGATGAAAACATGCTCGAAACCCGGTAAACGGCTGTGCGTGGTGCGCACCATAGCTGAAACAGGAAGGATATGGGAAGACAATAAGGAAATGCTGCAGCATGGTAATTGGAGTACAAATGAGTAATTAACATCTAGGAACTCACAGTGGGCCATTGACAATAGCTAACAAGGCTGTTAGCAGCTACCTGCAGAACAGGAAAGGGGAGGTGCCGTACTGCAAAGAAAAGAGAACTGTCACAGCAGAACAAAGCAAACTTGCAGTAGATCAGCTACATAATGCATTACGCAACATAATCCTGGGATGTGAAAGCACAAAACAAGAAAGCAGGAAGCTGGATGCATGCCTGACAATGAGAGGGGAATCAGGTTGAAAAGTGAAGTAAAGGGCAATAGATGAATCATGGCAGCCAAGTGTAAGTCAACACCAAAGGCCCCACAATAGCAGTACCTGCTGTAAAACCTATAATTAAGATACCCTGCAGCTGGAATTGCACATACACACCCAATTACACCAGCATCATCAATTGCACAATAGTATAAGGTGTGAAAGCCCCCCACACACACACTTGTGTATTCCCAGACACTATGCACCATACAGATGGGGAACTTTTAATATGTACATGTTAGCATAAATTATTAATTAGTAACAACAAGAAAAGTATAAATAGTATAAAAATTTGGGAGCAAATCTTTAACATTATATTGGCTTAGAGGTTCCTATCCACTTTCTTTTAGGACATACAGTAAGTGAACAAACACAATCTTAGATTGGATAGAAGATGTAGAAACAATACAGATTGTTGGCTTGAGTTTGTTTTTAATTTTCTCTGGTAGATGTTTTCGTTTTTATTTTTTTGTTTTCCTTTACTTGATTAATACGATATCTATTGTTAATGTATGATGTGGATATTTGAAATGGAACTAAACATTGGAAGCAATTTTGTACATAATGTAAATAGTGTGTGAATTGTATTATGGTTTTGAAAAACAATAAAAATGATTATCGAGAAAAAAATATGTACATGTTAGGGGCTGCCATAGCTTTGATTCATCAGCATGCGTTGGAGACTGATGGTGGTGTGGAGGATTATACTGACAACTATCTCAGGCACCAGAGGAGGAGAAAAGTGTTCAGACCCAGGGTAATCTACCAGGGGCTACATGATCTGGAGATAGTAGAGCATTACAGGGTGAACAGGACACCATACAGCAACTTGAGCTGTGCCAGCCATGCCTCAGAGCCAGAAATAACAGAGGGGAACCCATCCCAGTGGACATGAAGGTATGTGTAAGCTTGAGAATACTAGCCACAGGTACCTTTCAAAGACCAACTGGGGATATCATGGAGATCTCACAGGCATCAGCATCCAGGGTACTCCATCAGTTCCTGGATGCCATGTTACCACATGCCAATGAGAACATATACTTCCCCCAAATGCAGGAGAAATTGTCCAGCAATATGCGTCTCTTCCACCGTGTGGCAGACTACCTGGAGGTACTGGGTGCAATAGACTGCATGCACATACATATCAAGACACCACCCGGTGAGCAGGGTAGGTGCTACATAAACTGCAAGGGATACCCCTCCATCAACTGCCAGGTCATGTGCAATGCCCAGGGCATTATCATGGATGTGTGTGCTGGCAGCCCTGGAAGCTATCATGACTCCCACAGCTGGTATGCCTCACAGCTGTATCAGGTATTTGCCAGGGGGGACATGCCATATGGCCATCTGGTGGGGGATGCTGGCTATGCACTGGAACCATGGATGATGACTCCCATCAGAAATGCACACACAACCATGCAAGAACGCCATAATGAGGTACACGCAGAAACCAGAATCATCATAGAGAACGTGTTTGGGATGCTGAAATCACAGTTCCATTGCTTGGACATATCTGTTGGAGCCTTGCAGTACTCTCCAGGCACGTGTGCCAACATCTTCATAGTATGTGCCATGCTACATAATATGATCCTGCAGAAACAGCTGCAGCAGGGACAGAATGGTGAAGGCCCTCACAGCCCACCACCATTGCCAAGGGCCCCACAGGCACAGAGGGACTCAGACCACGAACATCCTGTGCCAACCCCAGTAGGCAGACGGAGGTGTGCCCAATATGCCCATGCCTTGGCAAAGAGGGAACGTATAGCACACACACTGACAGTGTAGGCACTTATGGACTGACACCCTTCTCCACCTGCACACACACACACACACACACACACACAGCAAACATGGATGGCACACACACACGACCACCTGTAAATTGTCATGTATAGGTGGTCTACTGTGTGCAGCTTACATAGGTAGCCCTCAACTATTGTACAGACAACTGCCATTAGCACAAGGTAAGTCAATACCTAAACAGTAAATTAAGCTATCAGCATGTGTCCATACTGTATGTATAGGTTCATACATACATAGGTAGGTACATGTCTAACTACCCAAGGCCACTCATAGGCATAGCCAAAAAGTGTCTGCTGTCGCCACCCCATTGATTAACTAACTGTCCATCTGTGGAGCAGAGCCAATTGCGGGATCCCTGGGGTGTATCCACTGTTCCCCACCCAATCTGCAAAGATTCCCTGGAGTGTTAGTGAGGGGTTTCATATAATGTAATCAGGGATGTAGTTCCAAATAATGGGGGGTACCCATGACAAGAGTCTTCTCAGATGATTTACATATTACATAGTATACCTTAACCACAGCTTGAATATATAGGTAGTATTCCACAGAATAATAAACATTTGGAACACACAACTGCTGAAATGTGCGTTAATCACCCTTGCATTACCAGTGCCTGCTCTAAGAGGTCAAATTACAACTGCCTGGATTAGAACACGCAGCCAAGTACACAATCCTCACAATAACCTACCACAAAGCTACCTGAGATGTAGAAATGGCGGTTGTATATACTGACAGGTTAAAACACAAAAGGTAGGAATGTGTGGAAACAGGACAAACCAGCATGTACCCAATGAAAGGTGTATGCTATATATGTATATATATATATATATATATATATATATATATATATATATATATATATAAATCAACATATATATAATATATATATAAATCAACATATATATATATATATATATATATATATATATATATAGAGAGAGAGAGAGGGAGAGAGAGAGAGAGAGATATGCCGATATATGGGGATATACATATATATGTAGATATATAGATAGGTTAACAACATATACATAACCATGGAGGTACATATAAATGGGATACCTACCAAATACCAACTACTTGACATACCAACATGCATAACCATGAGGCTTAAAGTCTGAAAGACCACAGTACCGAAACACCAGAAGTGCGAGGTCTAAAATCCAGATGGTAAGGGACATTTAGTCAGTGCTTCTGGTGTTGCGGTCCAGGTAGGTTACTGTGTGTATGTGTGTTTCTGAGGGCTGTAGTGTGTGTAAGTGTGTGTTCTGAGTGTGGTGTGTGTTCCTGGGGGACTGTAATGTGTAGGTGTGGGTTTGCTTTGTGCATCTGTTTGTGTGATCTAGGAGGTAGATTATTAAAGTAGGGGGGTGTGGAGGGCACAGACACCCACATAGGGGGTGTAGGGAGGCTTGTCCACCTGCTCATACATAGTGTAGGATGGTTTGTTTGGATATGGTGGGTAGCAGTGTGTCTGTGTGTGCGTGTGTGTGTTCCAAGTTTATGTTACTTTCGCAAGTTACTGTCGCTGTCAGCAATGTGGGGTATGGGAGTCTGGGCCCGGTACTGTGGGTGTCGGAATTTTGTGGTTTTGGGATTCTGTAGGTATCCCGTATACAGCGGTTGAAGTGTTCATATATTAGTATACCATGGACCATAGCAATCACACATTCCGCCACGATCAAACTTTATGAACAAAAGATATGGAGAGTATATGCCTATACACTATTACAAATATGTGCTATGGACATGAGCCAGTGATAGGGTTACCACCTGTCCCACTTTATGAGGGACAGTCCCTCTTTGGGCAGCTGTGTCCTGACCAAAAATATTAAACGTGGCAAATGTCCTGAGACTGTAGGACATAAGTATGTCCCCTATGTAATGTAATAGTTGCATACAATAGTTCTTTCTGCATCTAAAATACCTACATGTTACAAGAAACAGGATAAGCAACTAAACTGCTACAAGAATAAGCTTATATTTAGGCAAAAAAGGAAAGTTCTATCCCTTGTACAGCCCATGGGTTTGTGTCAGCCTGTAAAATCTGATGTGTGTCCCAAAACTGTCTCACTATGGCCATTTGAAAAGGTGGCAACCCTAGCCAAAGAGGGTCAGTCACCAACACAACACCAATCACTCAAATACCTATGACAGAAATACACAGCTTTCATGTAGCAACACTTTATTACAGTTTGTCCCGAAATATTTTACCTATGTGCATACCAAGGGGGTCCCCGGGGGGGCCCTGGGAGTTTCTTAGGTTGGGCTGCATAGGTCATCTGTTTGAGGTCAGTAATCCTCTTGGTGTGGTACTGTGTGGCCCCTTTTCCAAGCTTGGGTTCCCCCCCCCCCCCCCCCCCCCCCCCCCCCCCCCCCCCCCCCCCCCCCCGCCCCCCCCCCCCCCCCCCCCCCCCCCCCCCCCCCCCTCCCCCCGCCCCCCCCCCCCCCCCCCCCCCCCCCCCCCCCCCCCCCCCCCCCCCCCTCCCCAAAAAAAAAAAAAAAAAAAAAAAAAAAAAAAAAAAAAAAAAAAAAAAAAAAAAAAAAAAAAAAATAAAAAAAAAAAAAAAAAAAAAAAAAAAAAAAAAAAAAAAAAAAAAAAAAAAAAAAAAAAAAAAAAAAAAAAAAAAAAAATAAAAAAAAAAAAAAAAAATTTTTCTTTGTAAGGACTCCATTTTGATTTTAGGGGGGTGAGAGGGGAATGCCTCCTTTGCCGGATTTTGGCAATTAGTTGGGTAAGTTTTCCTTTGTCTTAATCAGAGAGTTTGGGGTTTACTGGTTTTCATCTTAAATTTTTTGGGGTTTTTTGGGGAAATTGGGGCATTTTGTTTCCATGAATTTGGAATCAAAGGGATCTCCCCTTCTTACTGAGGCTGACCAGGACCCCCTCAGGGGACCCTTTTTTCAAAGTGTCTTTTTCCGGGGGACATTTGTTTTGGGCAGGGGACCACCAATTGGCTTTTAAATTTAGGAGTATACGCCTTGGGTTTGGGATACCCCGACCGCATTTGTAATGTTATAGAGTGCATTTGTGTGGTTCAGCATTGAACTGTATTTTCCATTGATGGTGTCAATTACCAATTGTTTAAAAGGAAGTTGGCTTTGTGACTTTATACTGTGGTTTCCCTTAAGGGGTGGGGGGTGTAACAAGGGGTTCAGTTTGGTCAGTTGGCCCAACAGGAGTTGTTTCAGGTTAAAACCCCGGCATCAGGGTAAGCCTAGGTCAGGTATTTTTGCCCCTTGGGGTGGGATAAGTTGTCCAGGGCATTGGGTTTATGAATTCCAAGTTGAGCAATGAGTTGGTAAGAGTAGTTTTCCCATTAATGGGGGGGTAGTTAGTGGACTTTGATATTTGGGGTGTTCATTTTACCTTCTTGATGTAGGGCTTTGGGGAGATTTTACCTCCAGTTTGGCAATAAGTGTCTAAGGTTTGTGGGGGGTGGTACGGAGGGGGTTTTTGACATGGGGATTGTCAAGTTAGATTCTGTGGGGGAAATGGCAGTGCCCTTGGCTCCCTGAATATAAAACTTTCCCCCTAGTAAGGAAAAAAAGGAGTACAAAGTTTTCCCCTTAAAAAGTAAAAGTTGTACAAAACCTGTTTCCTTTAAAAGGGGAAGTTGGTCTTGTTTTAGTAGCTTGTAGTGCTTAAATTTCTGAACAAGTGTTGAGCATGAATAAGCAATCCAGAAGGGTCTTGGTAACATAAAACCCCTGCCCCCTAAAGGTACAAATCAATTCCATGTAACCACAGAGCCCCTGTACCCCAAAACTATGGGTAAATGCCTAGGTCTGGGATGTCCCCCCGGTTGTATATACCAAAAGGAAAAAATTTGTTAATAAATCAAAAAACTAGTTTATGGGGTGGTACCCCAAAATATCCCCAAAGGTTAAAAAAAAGGGAGCCCCAATAATGGGGTCTGACTCTCCTGCTGAGTCGGCTAAAGGAGAACCTTAAAAAATTTTTGATGTCACTACAGTGTAGTGACGAAGGTTGTTTACATGCATTCAAACCTTCCGGGTCAAGGACATCATACCCTTGGCCACCTAAATAACTAATTTTCCTAGTAAGGAGGAAGGAGTCAAAACCAACCTAAGAAGGGGGAAAAAATGTACAACCGTCCAGTAATAAGAAGGGTTAATTAATTGTACCCTTTTGTAGTCCTCCCACCCGACAACAGAAGGCATTCCAGAAGTTGTAATACATGCCTAGGACAATACCGACCAAGGTTGTACAACATAAGAAGGGTTTTGTGGGTGAGGGTGTACATAGGGAATCATACACATTTTGCATTGTCCCCTATTTTAAAACCCTGTACCCATGAATCCACCACAGGGTCAACAAAGGACACTTTGTAAGGGAGACGGGGCATTTTTTTCCTGTGATGTTCGAACCAACCTGTCATATATGGAAACCCCAATATGACAGGGTGATCCATGAATATAAACTTGCCAGCCATACAACACCAAGTGCCCATATCAGATAATATTTCCTTTAAGGGGTTTGGGCCATGTTCAGACCACACCAGCCTTCCCTTTCCCCATTCCACTAGTAGCAGTATACCCTAATAAATCCTTTCCAACCCAGTGATGTTGGAATGCAAACAACATCCGACTCAAACACATACTTATGGACATCCACCCCCTAGTACTAGGATCACCCATGTAAACCTTTGTCCCATAATTTTACATAGCCTGCCAACTATGCATTTGTAGAAAGCTGCCACCCTTCCGGGTGTGTGACCCATGGTAAATGATTTTAATGGGATCAGTTATGTCACTTCCCCTGGAGGCCTGCCTGGCTACACCCTTCCTTTCATCCAATTCATACATCCCGGGGATATAGCCACATTTGATTTGGACATGCTATAAATCCACCCCTAAAACCCATCTGGCTACCAGTGTCCCAGGATCCTGTCAACACTTACATGGCGGATTTGAATTCTGTACAGTGCCATGTAGATGTTATGGCAGAAAATACTTTAAAAACCTTGTAGAAGTCTGCAGGGCCAGGCTGCCGTTAAAGGGCAGGTAATTTTTTAATTGATATACACAGCATAAGGGCAACTATTAATTGGGGACACATCCCCCATGTTGATATAGAAACCATCGGAAAAACCATGCCCCATGACACATCCACAGGATATGGCAATGTAATCGACACCAAATATATGGGAAAATCCATACCTTAGTGCACTGGGGTCAAAAACATGTTTTCAGTGTATTAATTGCAAAAACTTTTTAATCAAAAATGTGAACACATGATTTTGCTGTAGGTAGCCGTGAGACTGTGCCCGCTCCACATTATGCTTCCAGGTTGTTGGACCCCTTATCCCCGCTTGGGGGTGGGGCCCCTCATCCCATACCTACAGACAATCATGATATCCTGTTCAGCCATGTCCCAGGATCACAGCAGGGATCCCCTGTGGATGGAATTTTGCAGGAGGGTTAATGATGGGTGGCCACAACCGCACATACCAGCAGGTGCCAGACACTGTACAGACCTCATTAGATGGGCAAAACAGCATGTGAATGCAATCACCGGGAACAAGGTGAACAGGTGGTGGACCACCAACCCAGCCCCACTCACATGTACTGAGGAGCTACTGGCCAACCTGGGGACACCTGCAGAACAACATCCACAAGCCTTAGCTGATATTGTGGGGGGTGTCTCTCAACCCCCAAGCCTGGAGTTGCCTGGTAAGTCACTACTGCACCTATAACAACTATATTCCATATAGTTGCATGTGTCACTGTACAATATGTAATGTAACATCATATGCAAGGCATGTATACAAAATCCCCATACTATAGTATGCTACTCTGTGTATGCACACATGTGCATACACCATAGTATAGTCTAATGTACTGGTGTATGTGTTAACATGCACATTGCACCTGTAGCTATCATACAGGCATGGATAATGCTCATACTGCTGTGTTACTCCTATTTAGGTACCTCTGGCATTCCCCCCCCCGTTGCAGGTGAGACTGTTATTATTTATCAGGCATCTTAATGAAAGATCTATCTCCCATTGGCCATTTACACATGTACACATAATGTATGGTCCTGTCAAATATACAGGTCAAACCTGCAATGCATCACAATGGCTACCCATGTGCAACACTTGCAAACTATGTGAATCAGACATGAATCCTCACAAACTGTCATTGCCAGATGTGTGGACAGCTGTGCATAAATGGTGGAGGTGCTGTTCACTGTAGGGACATGTACTACAGATCAGAACTAAAATGTAATACAAACAGTACTACACAGTGAGCTGGATTGGCCAGCCCACAGGATTCACTGGTGGATCATAGCCCTGCTATGAATGTCACACAATGTGATGTGCTATCTTGACATGTCCATGACATCTAGTGGCCTGGCTGCAACACTGCAAACTACCTGAAAACATATACATCCCAAAACATACCCCCTTTTGTCTGCATAACCCTGTTGTCAGTGGAGCATATGAATCTATGGGTGTATGTCATAGGGGACAACCAGACATGTGAAATAGATGCCTCACAATAATTTGGCCAACACATGTACAAAATGGCCATGGAGGATGGCCAGAGACATGAAGCAACACAAAAGTAGATGTGATGCTTGTTTTACACCCTGTTTAAAACTAAAATGGTCCAACAATGGCCTTTGTGTAATGGTTATATTGCAGATGTGGAACACTAGACATCCTACAGGCCTGTGCACATCTTGTGTAGGTGTGACATCAATCCACCACATAAGTGTTGAATATTTTGTGTGTGTCACACCATGACAGCAGTCACCTGTACAGTATCCACATCAGCCCACAGATACAGTGCATTCCCCTTGCTGGTGTTGGACATCAATGTCATCCTTGCTCCTTGTGTGTGTGTGTGTGTGTGTGTGTGTGTGTGTGTGTGTGTGTGTGTGTGTGTGTGTGTGTGTGTGTGTGGTACACAGATCTCATGTAGGACATGTTGTACCGACGAGTTCGCCATGTCTGGCCATAGTTGCCAGGCGCAGCAATATGGTTGCAGATTTCAGGGGGGTCATCCTATACCTTTTAGTGACCTGTGTCACACATTCCACATCATGGTTTAGTGTGTATACACCTCAGTGAAAGGGTCACATTCCACAGTATATATGTACTGTATCTGAACACAGACATGGCTATGAACTGTGTCTGTAACTCACACTGTACAGCAATAGAGATGCCTTATGATTCCTGCAATGGCCCTGCACATCAGCTAAAATTTCAGTATATCTGTAGGGCAGACAACACTGCATTGGGACACCATTAAATGATATTTGACAGGACACCATTGTGTTAAACATGTATGCATGTCATTGACAGCAGCAGATCACATGTCATACTACATGTGATTGTCAAAGGGCATATGCCACACATCAGGCAGGTGTACTGTTAACCTGTGCTGGTCACATGGTAACACAGGGATGTATGCTAAATACTACTATGATTGTGTAATTTGCATGCCTTCTGCTATGACACATGCATGCTGTTTTGCAACCCAGGGATGGATAACTACCACTATTATTGCGCTGCATGCTGTCTGCCGTATCACATGCATGTTGCATGCCTTCTGTCATATCTCATGCATGTTGGGTGTCTGTGTGTATGTCTGTGTCTATTGTATAGATTGTAATGTACAGTTCTTGTCTGCCCATCACACGTGATGCAGGTGCGTTGCCCTCCTGCGGTCCATCTGATGTTAGTGTCCCCACAGACTCTAGCAGTGATGATGAACATACGATTGAGGCACAGGCAGGGTTGTCAGGGGCTGAACTGTGCCATTGGTTGCCATTCCATATCCCCCCATCCCCACACACAGATCCCATGCACATACCCCATCACCAGTGGCCATAGAGGAAGGACAGGGTGGTAGCTTGGAACAGGAAAGTGTTGGAAGGTGTGCCCACACCATGGTGTCAGCCAACTGACTGGTGTGCCCCACAGGCACAGGCCAGTGCTGCTCATAGGAGGACCTCTGGCCAACATGCCCTGCAAGACAGAGCACAGCAGCTGGTGTCACCCGACTGTTTCAGGCTGTAATGGGGAAAGGGACATGCTGAATGGCACAACAGAGAAGATCAGAGGCTTCAGAGGGCTTGTCATTCTTTAAACAACAACATCCAGGCAATGGTAAATGCTCAACAGCAGATTGCTGAAGCTTTGGATAGACAGTTGGGTGACATGGTTGGAGTCCTTGACCATGCATGACAATCCAGCATGAGCTGTCTATGCTGGGACATCTGGTAGGAGTGAGGCATCGGGTACGTGGATGTAGGCCTGCTAGATCACCTGTTTCAGGTCTTAATGAGCTACCTCACATGTCTCCCATAGTGGCGGTAGCAGCAGCAGTGCACTGGTGCTGTGTTCCCACCATGACACAGCAGGCCATGTGCAGGTGGATGGTCCCAACAGGGACATGGTTCCAGTGGACAAGTGTCCCCGACATACCCCAAACTACCTCTGCCTGGTAGTGCCCATGCAACCCCTGGCAGGCACAGGTCACATGTCCATGGGGACACAAAATTTAAAAACCCGGCCTGTACAGTCGCAGCTGTCAATAATATTTTAGGCCGAAAATGCCCGAACTTTTGCATACATACGCAACCAGAAACATATGTGGGACCAACACACACATGCATAACATCCACACCCCCAAATTTGATCAAAAACCCAACACATGATGTCATCCAATGGTGCAGCCTAGGCTGGAAACATTATCACCCTGTGCAAAATGATGCCTGTGCATCCTGACATCCCCCCATCAGTGCAGGGACATGCCCTATGGTCTGATGCACAGGGTGAACAGACTAGGAAGATAAGTTAGTTTACAAATTGTTGACAGGGCAGACATAATGTACTACAGGTGTACAATCAAATGTTAACAGTATGTGTCTTGTGTAACAACAGTAACTGCATGTTGGTCATGATTTTTGCTTTCCTCCTTCAGGTCTAATTGCACGTCGGTGGATGTCAGTGTTTGCAGTTAGTGTCCCATATGTCAATGGGACTACTCACAGGTATTATGAATATACCCATGCACCTGTAGCTACATAACAGTGAGAATGTCCCTTTCCCAAAAAAGTCTATGATCCAAGAGCATGATAGCTGTGTATTGCTACTGTTACAGACGTGACATCCATACGGTGACATCACAGGTACAGTTACATGGAGTGGTGAGGTAAGAGAGCAGTCTTGATTACAAAAGGCAGTGGAAGGTGATGCCTATTGGGAACAGTAATACATGTTCCCCTGACAGGATGCCACACAACTGCACCCCACACTCAGGTATTGACACACATGTATTCAGTGACACAGTAACACCCACACACTCAAGGGTTCACCAAACATAAAATCACACACACATGTTGAGGTGAGGACCCCCTATGTGCAAATCATCATTACAGTACTGGGCACCTACATGAGGTGCCACAGAGAATACACATGTACAGGTAGTCAGTATGGCCTAAGATGGGGGCATCAACATGGATAGTAGATTAACCCCCGGATGGGGGATTTATCAGTTCAATATGGTAACATACATCCTCAATCAGGGACCAGACACCCTACATAAAAAAACACACACACACACACACACACACACACACACACACACACACACACACACACTGTGGCACCAAAAACCTATGTCAAAACAAAAGATACCATATGTGAGATACACCCCCATGTCCTGCTTTCTACAGAGTCGTACAGATGTACACTAGTGTACAGGAGAGTGAGTAACAATGAGATGTATTCCCCCCCATATTAACCAGTACTGTGAATCAAACACCTGCCTAGCTCATGATATGTATGACAGACTTATGATTTTATGCACAAAGTGTACTGATGCTTCCTTTTAACAGTGCTGATATATACAAGGTCTTAACTGTTACAGGGGCAAGTGATTTACCTTTTTGTCACCCTGACCCCTGTTTTGTGTGTTATGTCCTTCAATTAACCCTTTTTACCGTTAAAAGGTTATTGTAGGACTTTGGGGACACACCTGTGAGCTGTCCTGCAAACATCCATCTGCAAAGATCCCCACCACTTAGTTATTTCCACACATCTGTCCATACCTGAGGTACATCTTTCTACATTCCCTATCACCAATACAGTTGGCAAGGAGGCTGCATTGCAACTGCATGATGTACAAGATACAGCCCCCTGCTACATCACCACACTGGTATCTGAATGCACACCACTACATGTAATGTGTAGGTCCTACAACCTGTCATTTGGGCATGTTTGTAGGCATTGGGGGACATTTTAATGACATACATGAAAATGGTTTGTATGATATGATAGGGTAATGGGGACGGGACAAGGGTGTTACCTCTGTCAACATTATATCACTTTTTTGTTACATTCAGCAGCCATGGACCACATTCCATGTGCATGTGTGTAATGGCTGTAGCCACCTGTCTGCACAAAGGAAAAAACAGCTATGCTATTACATGTTTTTTTGTGGTGGCATGCTCCAGGGCAAAATGTATGTCAAACCAAAAATGAGGGGGGACTGGTGACAGCCCGTCATCTGCTAAAAATAACCCCCCCCTGGTATTTTCAGGCCCGGTTCAAAAGGGATCATTGCATTGCATCACATGATGCAACTGTGTTATGGGTACTCTCTACAGTTGATGTAGAGCTTGGTACAGTCCACTGATCAAGGGTACATTTTGGGGGTGTTGGGTACTTTCATTTAATGTTTCCCCACTGTATTTTGGGTGTTTTTGGGGGCCGGGTAATGGTGGCCCAGTTTACAAACCCCCCGGGTCCCAACCTTTTTGGACACTGGGTTCTGATATTGGGGGATGCTTTTCCCGGTTTAGCAGGGTTCCTCATGAAGTTGGGGCCCCCATGGGATCCTACCTGTGTTATGGGCCACATTGCCCGGTTCTAAAATAAATGGTTTTTTATTGGGGGCCGGTTTAAAATTTAATGGGACAATTAGGGGATTTCCCCCCTTTAATCTATGCATTTTGAATGGTCTCAACAGCATGGACAATACATTCAACTTGCCCAGGTGTCAGGGGGGTCCTTTTGTTGGACATTTCCTGAAGCACATGGGGGTACCTTGGTATTTCCTTGGGAACAGGAGCATTTTGTGTTTTTTCCCCCAAAATGACAACACTAAAAAACCTTCAATTTTTTTTAAATTCCGAAAATTGGATGGTTTAAACAGGTGACCCAGCAGGTTCTTGGGTTTGGTCCCAGTTCCCTTTTAGAAACATATGAAAAAGGGGTACGTGTTGGTATGAATTTTGGGGGAAAATGCCCCGGAGGGCAGCCCTTGTAAACCTGTAATATATGTGCCCTTCCCAAATGGGAAAATTAAACCATTTAAAAAAAGGTTCTTTACATCTTTCTGAGCATCCCCCTTTATGTTTTTAAAATCATGACAGCCTTTGATGCTGGTGCATATAACTTGTGTAGAAAAGGACAATAGGCATTTTGCCCCCTGTGTGTGTGTGTGGTGTTGTGTGGTTTGTGTTGTGTTGGTGTTGTTTTGTTGTGTGTGTGGGTTTTTCCCCGTTTGGGCAAAAAGTTTTGATGCCCCCCCTTTTTTAACCCCCAAGGTATGTACCCCCCTTTACATTTTTATGCTGATCCCCGTAAAAGGTGTTTGTAACAAAATGTTATTAATAAAAATTAGGTCGGGGTTTTTCCCCCTTTTTTGGGGTGTGTGTGTGTGTGTGTGTGTGTGTGTGTGTTGTGTTGGGTGTTGTTTTGGTTTTCCCCCTTACTTTAAAAAGGAAAGGAAATAAAAATTGGGGCTTTTAGGGACTTTTCCTTTTTTTTTTAACCCCTTTTTCCATTTTTTTTTTTTTTTTAAAAAATTCTTTAAATTAACCCAAAAATTTTTTACTGTTGAGGTGAGGATCCCTGCCTATGTGCAAATCATCATTACAGTACTGTGCACCTACATGACGTGCCACAAAGAATACACATGTACAGATAGTCAGTATGGCCTAAGATCGGGGACATCAACATGGATAGTAGATTGCATCGCCTGGATGGGGGGAGCGTTCTTATCAGTTCAATATGGTAACATACATCCTCAATCAAGGGACCAGACAGCCATACATACACACACACACACACACACACACACACACACACACACACACACACACACACACACACTGTGGCATTCACTATTGAATAAACCTATGTCATATACATACAGATACCTCATATGTGAGATACATGGCCCTGCCTATGTCCTGCTTTCTACAATGTAGTCTGTACAGATGTGCACACTAGTGTACAGGAGAGTGAGTAACAACTGAGATGTATTCCCCACCATACGTGACGTACCAGTACTGTGAATCAAACACCTGCCTAGCTCATGATATGTATGACAGACTTATAGCAGTATTGCATGCGTTACAAAGTGTACTGATGCTTCCTTTGGTAACAGTGCTGATATATGCACACGGGAGGTCTTAACTGTTACATGTGACAAGTGATTTACCTTTAGTGTCACCCTGACCACTGTCTGTGTTGTGTGTTATGTCCTTCAATTAACAAAACCATTATTTACCGGTTACACAGGTTATTGTAGGACTGCTTGTGACACACCTGTGAGCTGTCCTAAGCAAAAATCCATCTGCAAAATTCCCCACCACTTAGTTATTTCCACACATTTGTCCATACCTGAGGTACATCTTTTCATACATTCAGCATATCACCATATACAGTTGGCAACGTTGAGGCTGCATTGCAACTGCATGATGTACTAAGATACACGTCACCTGCATACATCAGCAACTGCACATGCGTGGTATCTGAATGCACACCACTACATGTATATGTGTGTAGGTCCTACAATCCTGTCATTTGGGCATGTTTGTAGGCATGGCAATTGGTGGACATGTGTAATGACATACATGACACATGGTCTGTTGTATGATATGATAGGTGTAATGGGTTACTGGTACAGAGGCAATGTTACCTCTGTCAACATTCATATCACTCTTTATGTACTGTTATCATTCAGCAGCCATGGACCTACATTCCATGTGCATGTGTGTAATGGCTGTAGCCACCTGTCTGCACAAAGGACAACAACAGCTATGCTAATTACATGTATATTGTGTGTGAGTGGCATGTACGTATCCAGGGCAGGTACATGTATGTCATATCCAAACATGAGGGTGTGTACTGGTGTACAGCAGCAGTCATCTGCTAATGCTGTAAATAACCGAGGGCCCCTGGTATGTGTACAGCTGACCTGGTTACAGACAGTGGTATCATTGCATTGCATAACACATGATGCAACTGTGTCAGTACATGGGTACTCTCTACAGTTGATGTAGAGCTTGGTACAGTCCACTGATCAAGGGTCACATGGTGGTGTACTCTTATATGTCCTACAACATGTATGGATGTGTGTTGGTGGTCCGAGGGCATAGTGGTGTCTGAGGTTTACATCCTAGAATACAACATTTGACACTGTATCCTGCACCTGACTCATCTGTGATGCCTTTCGTGGGGGTACCGGTCAGTACATGTGAGTGGCCTCTATGTATGTGGGGACACCACCACCTGGAGCGATCCATACCTGTGTTATGGCCCACATGTCTGGTTCTGAGGTATATGGTGGTAGTGCTATTGTGCACTACAGAGCCTTCAGCCAGATGTTCCTCACTGCACAGATCTCAGTACTTCCCATTGTTAGATCTACAGTGAGCAGTTGTGATTATGGATGCTACACATCTAGCACTGGTTAGCATAAGCATACAATGCAGTTGTCCTCTAGGTGTCAGGGTGTTATCCTGTGTTTAGGACATTTTCCTTGGAATGGCACTATATGGGCGGATACGACTTGGGTATTATCCCCACTCCCTTGAATCATGGATGCATGTGATATGTGTCATCCCAGAATGACAGACACTGGACAACCTCATACTTATTGCAGATCATTGGCTCATTGTGTTGGTCAAGCAGTTGCCACTCCTAGCAAGGCTCCTTGTGTTGGTCAACCAGTTTCCACTCCTAGCAAGACATCACTGTAAGAGGTTGTACTGTGCTTGGTATAGAATGGTACATCTAAGGTGACGGACAGCAGCAGACATTGTGAAAAAGACCGTTGTCAAATATATGTAGAGCAGCGCTCCTGCTAACAATGACAACTACTAACACCAGAGCCCATTACAATGTGTTCTTTACATCTACCTGTAATAGCATGGCCACTGTGACCTTCCGTGTTTAGAATCAGAGTGCATCCCAGACAGCCCTGTGCTACTAAATGCATGAGCATGCCCAGTATAACCTTGTGTAGATGGACACATAGTGCATTCCCAATAGCCCTGTGCTACAAAGTGTGTGACCATGCCCAGTGACACCTTGTGTCGGTTATGTGCCTCTGTGTATGGGCATGACCATTGTAACCCTGTATAGTGATAGTAGTCGTCCATTCCACAGATGGGCATACTCCAGGTCAGGATGGATTCCTACTTTAAACACACAGGTTCACAGGTATGTACATCTTAACTGCCAGCATCCCTGTTGATGTCTGCATTCCTAGAAGGTCATAAAGACAGCCTTAAAATGAGTAGTCTGTGTGGCGCGACTCATAACTATGTAGTATTGTAATAGTGATCTGTAGATAGGCAGGTGTTCTGTTCCCACCACTGGTGTGTGTGTGTGTGTGTGTGTGTGTGTGTGTGTGTGTGTGTGTGTGTGTGTGTGTGTGTGTGTGTGTGTGTGTGTGTGTGTCCATCTGCTTGAGGGCTGAATAATGCTTTCAGACTGCTCACACTCCATACATTTCTTATACCCACCTTTGGCAAGGCTGATGATGTCACCCACCTACAAATACACCTCTGGGAGTGCTGCATCCCAGTAATCTCAGAAGCGTGTTCTGTAACTGCATAATGCTCTAGTATAATAAAGAAGTTAGGTCAGTGTTCTAATCCCTGACTTGCCAAGTGTGTGTGTGTGTGTGTGTGTGTGTGTGTGTGTGTGTGTGTGTGTGTGTGTGTTTGTCCCTGACTGTCTGAGGAATGAATAATGCTTTTAGAATGCTCAACCTCCATACAATTCCTATACCCACCTTTGGCAAGGCTGATGATGTCACCCACCTACAAATACACCTCTGGGAGTGCTGTGTCCCAGTAATCTCGGTAGTGAGTTATGTACCTGCGTAATGCTGTAGTGTAATAAAGTAGTTAGGTCGGTGTTCTAATTCCAGACTTGGCAAGTGTGTGTTTGTCCCCATCTGCCTGAGGACTGAATAATGCTTTTAGACTGCTCACACTCCATACAATTTGTATACCCACCTTTGGCAAGGCTGATGATGTCACCCACCTACAAATACACCTCTGGGAGTGCTTTGCCCCAGTAATCTTGGTAGCACGTTCTATAACTCCATAATGCTGTACTGCAAGAAAGTAGTTAAGTAGGTTTTTCTAATCCAAGGCTTTCCAAGTGTGTGTGTGTGTGTACACTCCATACAATTCCTATACCCACCTTTGGCAAGGCTGATGATATCACCCACCTACCAATACACCTCTCGGAGTGCTGTGTCCCAGTAATCTTGGTAGCGCATTCTGTAAGTGCAGAATGCTATAGTGTAATAAAGTACTTAAGTCAGTGTTCTAATCCCAGACTTGCCGAATGTGTGTGTGTTTGCCCTCATCTGCCTGAGGGATGGATAATGCTTTTAGACTGCTCACACTCCATACAATTCTTACACCCTCCTTTAGCAAAACTGATGATTTCACCCACCTACAAATACACCTCTGGGAGTGCTCTGTTTCAGTAATCTCGGTAGCGCATTCTGTAACTGCGTAATGCTGTAGTGTAATAAAGTAGTTAGGTCAGTGTTCTTATCCCAAGCTTGCCAAGTGTGTGTGTGTGTTTGTCCCCATCTGCCTGAGGACTGAATAATGCTTTTAGACTGCTCACACTCCATACAATTCCTATACCCACCTTTGGTAAGGCTGATGATGTCATCCACCTACAAATACACCTCTGGGAGTGCTGTGTCCCAGTAATCTCAGTAGCACATTTTGTAACTGCGAAATGCTATAGTGTAATAAAGTAGTAAGGTCAGTGTTCTAATCCCAGTCTTGCCAAGTGTGTGTTTGTTGCTGCCTGCCTGAGGACTGAATAATACCTTTAGACTGCTCACACTCCATACCATTCCTATACCCACCTTTGGCAAGGCTGATGATGTCACTCACCTAGAAATACACCTCTGGGAGTACTGTAACCCAGTAATCTGGGTAGTGTGTTCTGTAACTGCATAATGTTGTAGTGTACTAAAGTACTTAGGTTGATGTTCTAATCCCAGACATGCCAAGTGTGTGTGTGTCTGCATGCGTGAGACAAGTACAGTGCTTTGTGGAGTATGCACTCTCTGTACAAATCACATGACCACCTTTGTCATTCCTGCTGTTGTCACCTACCTAGGGATACACCTGTAGGCGTACTGCAACCCAGTATTTGCCATAGCACGTACCCTAAAAGTGTATTGCTGCAGTGTGATATGGTAGGTAGGTGTTTGTATACAGGACATGGCAAGTGTGTGTTTGTCTGTCAGAGCCTGTGTAGAGGTGGCTGTGAGTGACTTACCATTGGACATGTTGGGAAGCGGATTTTGTAGTTTTCCTATATGGTGTCCACCTTATGACACATTGGCCACCTCATGAAGAGTACAGCTGTCAGTCAGCCACAGGACTGTGTTGGCAAGCCATACCCCTACATCTGGCAAAAGGCCTGGTGAACAAAGTATGCAACCCTACTAGTACCTGGTATATGTCCTGCACCCATGTGCCATGCACAAACTTGCCTAGGATATCCTGCTATGTTGCTAGTACCATGCACATTTATGACAGATAGTAGGCATGGTATGAATGCAGTGGCCTGCAGAAGACATGGCACCCTGTACAGTGGTACAAAATACATTATGCCTTCACTATGTTCCACACTGGATGCCTGCAACATATGTGGTGCCATCAAATGTGATCCACAGAGGCCATTCAATGCTGTACGCATGTGCCCTGTATGGACCCATGCTACTGACATGACAGAATACCTCTATCATACTATCAATGCAGGTGCAGGGTTGACCTGCTCACTATAAGCAGGTTTTGCCACACCAGGCCAGTAATGGCATATCGGGGGATAACAGGCTGTGTACACAACATGTGCCTGCCAAACCAGATACACCTTTACATGTCACTGTACAGTATTGTGGGACATGCACATCCCAGGCAATGTCCATGTGAAGGACTATCAAACACAGACATGGCATGCATTGCAAAGCTATGGCCATACACATTGGTAACCAGGATGTCAGGGCAGATCATGCAGTACCAATCTATGTGGGACATTGCAGACACTACACTCCTGCACTGCACACCATTGTCGAGTGATGCAATGCCAAGGATTACCCCTCACCCAGCCTTGTACAGCCATCTTGCACAGCGAACCACTAAACATCCATGAAGCAATGCATATATGCATGCCAGTATTGGCATCTTGTGTCTGCGTGTGGGTTATGATGCTCCCAACCACAGTCACTCCCAGTATAACCTTCATTGGCATACCAACAGATGTCAAACACTTTCACATGCCCTAGCCCATAGACCCTCCAGATATCCCCTGTGGTGCATGTAGTCCTATGCATTACTGCAGTGTGGCCAACTACGTAGTTAGGTTGTGTATTTGTGGCCCTGGCAAAGAGTGTCAATGCGTGTCCATTAGAGAGTGTGGTTGTGGTGATAATGGCATCCGTTCATGTGGACAGCCATGTGTGCCACACCTAATGTATGTCTACTATATTTCTGTTAAAGATGTCACTCAGCTACACACATATATGTTCTTACAGCACAGCAACATGTCGCCTTTGTGGCACATGTAGTAACGTTATGCACATGTAATAGTAATGAGTAGTCAGTCAGGGGTTTGACCCCTGTACTGTTAGGCGTTTGGCAGACGATGCTTAGGATTAAGTCTCCAAGCCCTTCCCTGGTGTATTTTGCCTGTCCAGCCCACACACTCTCTGGTGAATGTGAAGGAGTACACCTGCTCAGCAGCAGCATGTGTATTGTAAGTGATGGACATGGTCAGATGATGGCCTCTGCACCTCTTGTAGTCCTCCTCTAGCTGATTGCATGTGGAACAGCTGTGACAGTGTTCCCATAGCTATTCGCATGATAAACACAGTACACTATCTAGGGAAAACATGTTGGTATTTGGCCATGACAGTTGCTGTGAGTGGTACCTGGATGTGGTGTTCTGAAATGGCATCACAGATGATATCTGGATGTACCTCAAACATCATACACAGTGGGAAATAGCCTAAAGACAGGAGGGTGATGTGCCACACATGGCTACAGCATGAAAATGTAGCTATGCTGCATTGAGTCTACTGCCTATTTAACATGCTGTGTGTGGTAACGGCTATTCTGCATGTTTTAATACAGACATGACAGTACTCTGTTCATGAGAGACCCCCATCTGTAGGGCCATCTGTGAACTGGTCAGTGTGTGGAACCATCTGTTTCCTGTGTTACACACTGAACACACATCTGTGCACAGCAGGAGCACAGAGGATTGCAGGCAGTACATGATGATAGGGATGTGTTACTGCCATCGCATCCCTGACTGGACATATGTCACATGAAACAGTGGTATGACAGACACTGTTTGGGGTTCCCAGTGACAAGCCAATAATGGGCAACTGTTCATAGCTGCAGACACACGTCTACTACACATTGTACAGATGGCATGCAGTATATATGCATGTGTTGTGCTCCCTCTGCAAATGTATACCATCTGTTGTGTTGGGTTGATGGTGATAGCTATGCATACTGTTGTAGGTAATCCTGTATGCTGTTGTCTATCACTAAGCCATATGTGGGTTTAAACTGCAACACCATAGGCTGAATGGGTTGGGAGGTCCCAGCAGAACCTCTTGTCCCACTTCAGCTGACCATGGCACCGGGCACTGGCACATCTGGGGCCCAGCCTTTGACATCAACCTCTGTTGGCTCTGCACCAACTTCTGGTGGTACCACAACTGAGGATGGGAGCAGGACCAGACAGGTACATGTCTACTCTCGTGTGGTCCCGGACGTGTTGCGTTGGGGGCTTACTAAGGGGTTCCGAAGCCAGATACGCAAGCTCAAGGGTGGTGTGTTACATTTACAGGGTGATGCTGCCCCTCCTGGACAGCCCCCAGCACTGCCTGCTTTGCAGCTGTTTAGGTGCAGTGGCGGCTGCCCATGGCTGGGGACCTCCGTCCCACTGTTCCCATGGGCTTGTGAATGCAGAACACCCATCCCCGTCTGAGGTGTATCCCCCCACATGTGTCATATACCAACCCTGTATGACGTCTTGTCTGTGATCCTACCCTACCTATTCTCCACAGCCATACCTACACTCCTTCCCCCACATCTGACCCACACCCTATGGAAACATAAGGCCAATCAGCTCCATCTGCCCTATACATAGCTGTCCATTTCACACACATGCCCACTGGACACATGTACCCTTGTAATATGCATCACAACATACTCCTGTTATCTTCACCCCTGTCCCTCAGGCGCATGATCCTGGTATGCACATCACTCCTAAATGGTCTAGATACATGTGATGAGGATGACCCCATTGTACACACAACACTACCGGTCCCTCTATGGTTACCCCATTTACCTTTATCATGATGAGGATGTTGCACACAGCACCTTTCATGAGTACTGTTCACACATAATGATTGGGCAGGTACTGTTGTGTTAATGTACATTACATGCACAGAGTGATGTATACGGCCAATGTATAACTGTTTGCGTGTATGAATGACACATGTCTGTGTGAGGGAGTCTTGAGATTACATAGAACAACACCACTACATAATACAAGTGTCGCTGGTGTTTCCCATTCCATTAGTTTTTAATGCTTTGTTGCCACATGGTATGTTCCTGATATATCTCTATATATGTATGTACCTCTATGCTGGACATAACAACTCACATATACATCTACATGATGGGATACAGCCCTGTACTGTTGAATGACTGTGCTGTATGATATGTTTGTGGTACTGTCCGTTGTCTGTATATCTGCCATGGCGTATTGATAAATCACATTAGCTGTGTGTGCAGGGTCCTGGTTCTGAGCGTTACAGAGGATGTTTATTTGGTCACAGAGCAGAACAAGGCCATTGGATACGGAGGGAGTAAGGCACATTAAAGCAATTGTGAGCTGGTGTGCATGGGTTTGTGTGGTGTTAAGCAATGCTAGCCTCTGGTTGCAGCTTCTTACACTCAATTAGCCTCTACATTGCTTTACCAGTGCAATACTTTTCATACTGGTAACCAAACAGGCTTACACCCACTTTCTCCTGCACTTGCAAATGCACAGACATTGGTGCTTGCATCTGACACTCACACCCCTGGGTGGGAGCGAGGACCACAATATTACCTTGTGATGCATATTACATTGGATTACATGCCTACAGTATCGGGAATGGCTACCCATTAGGAGACAGCATGCCATTCGACTGTATGGAATCGGTGGCCTGTCCAGTGATTTATTCATATTATTTGTGTGCTCCTCTTATAATCTGCTCCCATCTGGCTGATACATGGGAACCGAGACTCTTCAATACAGACAAATAATTGGGTTTTGGGACCAACATCCGTCGGCCAAGTCATGCTACCGCATACCTATTATAGGGTTGCCACCTTTTCAATTGCCCAAGGTGGGACTTTTATGTAGAAACGTCCGATTTTGCAGGGCAAAACATATCCACAGCCAGTACAAAGGAAAGAACTTCACTGTTTTGCCTAAATAAAAGCTTATTTTTGTAGCATTATAGTTGCTTATTCTGTTTCTTATAACATTTAGGTGTTTCATATACAAAATAATTGTTTTATGCAACTACTACAGACAATATAGGAAATCTTTGTCCTAAAATCTCAGGACATTTGCCTTATTTTCAATTATTTTGCAGGACACAACTGCCCAAAGGGGACTGTCCCTCACAATGGTGGACAGGTGGTAACACTAAGCTAGTCTATCATCTTTCTATGGTAGTCAGCGGAATATGCGCTTTCTGTCACTATCAGACCTCTCGTATGAATGGGGAAGAATGAATACTTAATCAGGGACACTGCATAACAACATCAGGGACACATTTAGAAGTTTGGTGCTATTAACCTGACACACTGACAGACCCAGACCATATGTATTCATACACATTGTCTGAGGTACATGCTGTTTATGACTCTTACATGTTGTCATTACACATTACGTGTATTCCACTGCCTTTCCTCCTAATATCACTAGTTCTAGGAGGGTTTAGGTGGGACAGAGTTAGATTCTGAGTTGTAATCACAGACTTCCCTGGTAATTGGGGACAGTTCTATGGTATGGTCCCTATGTGTTCCCCCAATGGTTTACGGACTATCCAGTGGATGTGTTGTTAGGGTTTGGGAGGTATGAGCATCTGCTATGCCCGCATTGGAATATTACTTACATCCATGGGGCAGTCTTAATAATGGCTCTGCCAGCCAACACCTGCACACCTAAGCCCATAATCGCATACCCATAGTTCCCCTACCTGCCAGTCCTCTACAGCACTCTTCCTTACTGTGGGCGCAGGTGGGGTATAAACACACCACTACACACTGCCCACTCTCCTT